>NC_092090.1:36623075-36923075 GCF_045679555.1 Salvelinus alpinus
CTTGAAGGCTCCGAGAGATGGCCAGTCCAATTCTGGCTGTGCCGGGTGGAGATTATAAGAGTACATGGCCATTAAGGCCAGATCATTCTTCAAGATGTTCAAATGTTTTTAGATGACCATCTGGGTCAAATAATAATCATAGTGATTATAGAGGATGCAACAGGTCAGCATCTCAGGAGTAAATGTCAGTTGGATTTTCATAGCCGAACATTCAGAGGTTGAGACTGCAGGTGCGGTAGATAGACAGAGGGTCGAAACAGCAGATCCGGGACAAGGTAACACGTCTATGTGAACAGGTCAGGGCTCCATAGCCACAGGCAGAACAGCAGAAACTGGATCAGCACAAGACCAGGTGGACTGGGGACAGGGACAGTCAGGAGTAGTCAGGCCAGGTAGTCCTGAGGCATGGTCCTAGGTCTCAGGTCCTCGAGAGGAGACAGAGACAGAGAAAGAAAGAAAGAAAGAAAGAAAGAAAGAAAGAAAGAAAGAAAGAAAGAAAGAAAGAAAGAAAGAAAGAAAGAAAGAGTGAGAGGAAAATTAGAGCGACCATGCCTAAGATTACACAGAAGATCAGATAAGACAGGAGAATTACACCAGATAGGACAAACTGACCCTAGCCCGCCAGCACATAGACTATTGCAACATAGATACTGAGGACTGAGATGGGGCGGCGGGAGACACTGTGGCGCCATCCAAAGTTACCCACAGACAGGGCCAACCAGGCAGGAAATAACCCCACCCACTTTACCAAAGCACAGCCCCAACAGTACCAAAGGGATATAAATAGACCACTAACTTACTACCCTGAGACCAGGCTGAGTATAGCCCACGAAGATCACCCCCACCGCACAAGCCCGAGGGAGCGCAAAACTGAACAGGAAGATCACGTCTGTGACTTAACCCAATCAAGTCAAGTATAGCGAAAAAAGCCTGCCATGACATGATGCACCCTCCTAGGGACAGTACGGGAGATTGCAAGCAAGGCCGTGACTCAGCCCCCTCAATAGTAAAAAAAACAATTTGGGGGGGGCTTGCTTGTTTTGCATGCTATTTTGGCATTAATACGTGTCACATATCAGTTTGCAAACAATGTAAAAAATATATATACATGTAATTGAGTTAATAAAGCTGCATACAAACATGGTCTCATTTTTGTTTTCTTGAGTAAGGCAGCTCCAAAATGCGAGGGGCTGCCACAGGAGAGCTGGTGCGCTGAGCTGGCACAGGACGTGCAGGGCTAGGGAGGCGCACAGGAGGCCTGGTGCATGGTGCTGGCACAGTCTTCACCAGGCGGCTAGCACGCACCTCAGGAAGAGTATGGAGAGCTGACTCGGGTGACATCAAATCCCCGTCACGCTCCGTCAGGCGGATGTCGTGCCTCATGCACCAAACCAGCACCTCCCTCATAACTCTCTCCTCTAATCTCCCCATTAACTCCTTCACTGTCTCTGCTTCGCTCACCTCCAATACCGCCCTGACCGGCTCTGGTTCCATCCTTGGCTCCTTACGGTAAGCAGGGGGAGTTGGCTCAGGTCTGACTCCTGACTCTGCCACACTCCCCGTGTGACCCCCCAATAAATTTTTGGGGCTGCCTCTCGGGCTTCCAGCCGCGCTGCCGAGCTAGCTCCTCATAATGCCTCCTCTCGGCTTTCGCTGCCTCCAGCTCTGCTTTGGGGCGGCGATATTCCCCCGGCTGTTCCCATGGTCCCTTGCCGTCTAATACTTCCTCCCAAGTCCAGTTCTCCAGGTATCGCTGCCTCTCCTGCTGCTGCCCGTTACCACGCTGCTTGGTCCTTTTTTGGTGGGTGTTTCTGTAACGATCGTCTGTGGTGGTAGAAGGATCGGACCAAAGCGCAGCATGGTAAGTGTTCATGTCTTTAATATAAATCCAAAACTGAACACAGGAACAAAAACAATAAACGATGATCAAACGAAACAGTACCGTGTGGCGACAAACACTGACACGGAAACAAACACCCACAAACCAAAAGACAAAAACAGGCTACCTAAATATGGTTCCCAATCAGAGACAATGACAAACACCTGCCTCTGATTGAGAACCATATCAGGCTAAACGACAAACCCAACATAGAAACACAAAACATAGATAACCCACCCAACTCACGCCCTGACCACACTAAAACAAAGAAAATACAAAAGAACTATGGTCAGAACGTGACAGCTTGCTCTCAGCGGCTTCGAGACCTGAGCGAAGCCATAGCTACACTGGATGAGAAGTATGCCCTTTCTGGACTACCCATCCCGGATCCGGGATCATCCTCATCAAAAAAGCTGACTAGCATAGCCTAGCCTAGCGCCACAGGGATATACTGTGATTACAAAATCCTAGCCAAGCTCTTAGCCATCTGAATGGAAAACTTGCTGCACCAAGTAATAGACTCTGACCAGACTGGCTTTATGAGAAATAGGCATTTGTTTTTCAATATTAGACGCCTTATGAATATAGTGTACTCCCCAGCGTCGGGGGACCCGGAGGTGGTGGTCTCGATCGATGTGGAAAAAGCTTTTGACCGCGTTGAGTGGGACTACCTAACTCTCGCCCTTTATAGATTTGGCTCAGGTCACAAATTCATTGCGTGGATAAAGATGATTTATTTCTCTTCCATGGCTTTGGTACGGACTAACAACTTATCTTCTGACTATTTTCGCCTGCTCCAGACAGGTTTGTCCACTCTCCCCCTTGTTGTTTGCTTTGGCAATCGAGCCCCTTGCCGTCGCACTGGGCTCTAATGATGCTATTCAAGGTATACTCAGGACAGGCTTAGAGCAGAAATACCTCATTTTGTTTATCTCCAACCCTGATACCTCATTACCACATTCCTTATCTATTCTTAAACAGTTTGGAGCAATCTCAGGGTACAAGCTGAATCTAGGCAATAATTATATTTTTCCTGTAAATAAGGCTGCTTTAAAGTCCTCTTTTACAAGCTTTCAGCTTAGGATTGTCCGGGATCAATTCACCTACTTGGGAGTTAAAGTGACAAGGAAATATTCACATTTGTTTAAGGAAAACATTGTTGCTCTAGCAGACAGTTTGAAACAATCTTTTACTTTTTGGAAGTCTCTACCTCTTTCTCTTATTAGAAGGGTTAATGTCATTAAAATGAATGTGTTGCCCAAATTTGTATCCTTATTTCAATGTTTACCCATTTTTATTCCAAAATCTTTTTTTAATTCACCGGATCAAACATTCATGTTTTTTATTTGGGATGGCAAGTTACCACGGATTGGTAGAAGACATTTACAAAAGCTTAAGGTATTGGGTGAGTTAGCTCTACCAAATGTTCAGACATACTATTGGACTGCAAATTTCAGAGCCCTTTTATACTGGCTACAGGCTGATTCTACTGGCCCAAATCCACTCTGGGTCCAGATGGAGTCTGAATCATGTAAACCTGCTGCAATTTCCTCTGGGTTGTGCTCCTCTCTCCCAGTGTCCCTAGGAAAAAGGTGTGTCAACCCAATTGTAAAGCAGTCTCTTAAAATGTGGATTCAGTTCCGTTTAGCCTTTAGCCTTCGAGGCTTTTCTCTATCAGTCCCAATCAATCAGAACATTTTATTTCCTCCATCTTTAAATGATGGGACTTTTGGCATCTGGCACTCACTGGGCCTCTCCTCACTAGCCCAATTATTATTTGATGATACATTTGCCTCTTTTGCTCAGCTACAGGAAAAGTTCAACCTCCCCCAATCCCACTTCTTCCACTATCTCCAGACTAGGAACTTTGTTAGAGCTACCACACCTGAATTTCCCAATAAGCATCTTTGAGCTAAACAAGCTTCCTAAGTGTGCAATTTCCGATGTATATGCAATCATTAATGACTTACAGAACCCTTCTTTGTTGCCTTTAAAGACTCGATGGGAAAAGGATTTGGGGGAGGAACTTGGGGATGACACCTGGGAATCTGTTCTGCACAGGGTGCATTCTTCCTCTTTTAGCACTAGACACAGCCTCATTCAATTCAAGGTGGTTCACCAAATCCACTGGTCCGGTGCCAAACTCTGAAGAATATTCTCTGATTTTGATCCTGTGTTCGATGTAAAACAGAACCAGCCACACTGTTTCATATGTTTTGAGACTGTCATAAACTGTCTAGTTTCTGGGAATTAATATTTAAATATTTCTCTGATATATATGACAGAGCTTGAAGGCTCCGAGAGATGGCCAGTCCAATTCTGGCTGTGCCGGGTGGAGATTATAAGAGTACATGGCCATTAAGGCCAGATCATTCTTCAAGATGTTCAAATGTTTTTAGATGACCATCTGGGTCAAATAATAATCATAGTGATTATAGAGGATGCAACAGGTCAGCATCTCAGGAGTAAATGTCAGTTGGATTTTCATAGCCGAACATTCAGAGGTTGAGACTGCAGGTGCGGTAGATAGACAGAGGGTCGAAACAGCAGATCCGGGACAAGGTAACACGTCTATGTGAACAGGTCAGGGCTCCATAGCCACAGGCAGAACAGCAGAAACTGGATCAGCACAAGACCAGGTGGACTGGGGACAGGGACAGTCAGGAGTAGTCAGGCCAGGTAGTCCTGAGGCATGGTCCTAGGTCTCAGGTCCTCGAGAGGAGACAGAGACAGAGAAAGAAAGAAAGAAAGAAAGAAAGAAAGAAAGAAAGAAAGAAAGAAAGAAAGAAAGAAAGAAAGAAAGAGTGAGAGGAAAATTAGAGCGACCATGCCTAAGATTACACAGAAGATCAGATAAGACAGGAGAATTACACCAGATAGGACAAACTGACCCTAGCCCGCCAGCACATAGACTATTGCAACATAGATACTGAGGACTGAGATGGGGCGGCGGGAGACACTGTGGCGCCATCCAAAGTTACCCACAGACAGGGCCAACCAGGCAGGAAATAACCCCACCCACTTTACCAAAGCACAGCCCCAACAGTACCAAAGGGATATAAATAGACCACTAACTTACTACCCTGAGACCAGGCTGAGTATAGCCCACGAAGATCACCCCCACCGCACAAGCCCGAGGGAGCGCAAAACTGAACAGGAAGATCACGTCTGTGACTTAACCCAATCAAGTCAAGTATAGCGAAAAAAGCCTGCCATGACATGATGCACCCTCCTAGGGACAGTACGGGAGATTGCAAGCAAGGCCGTGACTCAGCCCCCTCAATAGTAAAAAAAACAATTTGGGGGGGGCTTGCTTGTTTTGCATGCTATTTTGGCATTAATACGTGTCACATATCAGTTTGCAAACAATGTAAAAAATATATATACATGTAATTGAGTTAATAAAGCTGCATACAAACATGGTCTCATTTTTGTTTTCTTGAGTAAGGCAGCTCCAAAATGCGAGGGGCTGCCACAGGAGAGCTGGTGCGCTGAGCTGGCACAGGACGTGCAGGGCTAGGGAGGCGCACAGGAGGCCTGGTGCATGGTGCTGGCACAGTCTTCACCAGGCGGCTAGCACGCACCTCAGGAAGAGTATGGAGAGCTGACTCGGGTGACATCAAATCCCCGTCACGCTCCGTCAGGCGGATGTCGTGCCTCATGCACCAAACCAGCACCTCCCTCATAACTCTCTCCTCTAATCTCCCCATTAACTCCTTCACTGTCTCTGCTTCGCTCACCTCCAATACCGCCCTGACCGGCTCTGGTTCCATCCTTGGCTCCTTACGGTAAGCAGGGGGAGTTGGCTCAGGTCTGACTCCTGACTCTGCCACACTCCCCGTGTGACCCCCCAATAAATTTTTGGGGCTGCCTCTCGGGCTTCCAGCCGCGCTGCCGAGCTAGCTCCTCATAATGCCTCCTCTCGGCTTTCGCTGCCTCCAGCTCTGCTTTGGGGCGGCGATATTCCCCCGGCTGTTCCCATGGTCCCTTGCCGTCTAATACTTCCTCCCAAGTCCAGTTCTCCAGGTATCGCTGCCTCTCCTGCTGCTGCCCGTTACCACGCTGCTTGGTCCTTTTTTGGTGGGTGTTTCTGTAACGATCGTCTGTGGTGGTAGAAGGATCGGACCAAAGCGCAGCATGGTAAGTGTTCATGTCTTTAATATAAATCCAAAACTGAACACAGGAACAAAAACAATAAACGATGATCAAACGAAACAGTACCGTGTGGCGACAAACACTGACACGGAAACAAACACCCACAAACCAAAAGACAAAAACAGGCTACCTAAATATGGTTCCCAATCAGAGACAATGACAAACACCTGCCTCTGATTGAGAACCATATCAGGCTAAACGACAAACCCAACATAGAAACACAAAACATAGATAACCCACCCAACTCACGCCCTGACCACACTAAAACAAAGAAAATACAAAAGAACTATGGTCAGAACGTGACAGCTTGCTCTCAGCGGCTTCGAGACCTGAGCGAAGCCATAGCTACACTGGATGAGAAGTATGCCCTTTCTGGACTACCCATCCCGGATCCGGGATCATCCTCATCAAAAAAGCTGACTAGCATAGCCTAGCCTAGCGCCACAGGGATATACTGTGATTACAAAATCCTAGCCAAGCTCTTAGCCATCTGAATGGAAAACTTGCTGCACCAAGTAATAGACTCTGACCAGACTGGCTTTATGAGAAATAGGCATTTGTTTTTCAATATTAGACGCCTTATGAATATAGTGTACTCCCCAGCGTCGGGGGACCCGGAGGTGGTGGTCTCGATCGATGTGGAAAAAGCTTTTGACCGCGTTGAGTGGGACTACCTAACTCTCGCCCTTTATAGATTTGGCTCAGGTCACAAATTCATTGCGTGGATAAAGATGATTTATTTCTCTTCCATGGCTTTGGTACGGACTAACAACTTATCTTCTGACTATTTTCGCCTGCTCCAGACAGGTTTGTCCACTCTCCCCCTTGTTGTTTGCTTTGGCAATCGAGCCCCTTGCCGTCGCACTGGGCTCTAATGATGCTATTCAAGGTATACTCAGGACAGGCTTAGAGCAGAAATACCTCATTTTGTTTATCTCCAACCCTGATACCTCATTACCACATTCCTTATCTATTCTTAAACAGTTTGGAGCAATCTCAGGGTACAAGCTGAATCTAGGCAATAATTATATTTTTCCTGTAAATAAGGCTGCTTTAAAGTGCTCTTTTACAAGCTTTCAGCTTAGGATTGTCCGGGATCAATTCACCTACTTGGGAGTTAAAGTGACAAGGAAATATTCACATTTGTTTAAGGAAAACATTGTTGCTCTAGCAGACAGTTTGAAACAATCTTTTACTTTTTGGAAGTCTCTACCTCTTTCTCTTATTAGAAGGGTTAATGTCATTAAAATGAATGTGTTGCCCAAATTTGTATCCTTATTTCAATGTTTACCCATTTTTATTCCAAAATCTTTTTTTAATTCACCGGATCAAACATTCATGTTTTTTATTTGGGATGGCAAGTTACCACGGATTGGTAGAAGACATTTACAAAAGCTTAAGGTATTGGGTGAGTTAGCTCTACCAAATGTTCAGACATACTATTGGACTGCAAATTTCAGAGCCCTTTTATACTGGCTACAGGCTGATTCTACTGGCCCAAATCCACTCTGGGTCCAGATGGAGTCTGAATCATGTAAACCTGCTGCAATTTCCTCTGGGTTGTGCTCCTCTCTCCCAGTGTCCCTAGGAAAAAGGTGTGTCAACCCAATTGTAAAGCAGTCTCTTAAAATGTGGATTCAGTTCCGTTTAGCCTTTAGCCTTCGAGGCTTTTCTCTATCAGTCCCAATCAATCAGAACATTTTATTTCCTCCATCTTTAAATGATGGGACTTTTGGCATCTGGCACTCACTGGGCCTCTCCTCACTAGCCCAATTATTATTTGATGATACATTTGCCTCTTTTGCTCAGCTACAGGAAAAGTTCAACCTCCCCCAATCCCACTTCTTCCACTATCTCCAGACTAGGAACTTTGTTAGAGCTACCACACCTGAATTTCCCAATAAGCATCTTTGAGCTAAACAAGCTTCCTAAGTGTGCAATTTCCGATGTATATGCAATCATTAATGACTTACAGAACCCTTCTTTGTTGCCTTTAAAGACTCGATGGGAAAAGGATTTGGGGGAGGAACTTGGGGATGACACCTGGGAATCTGTTCTGCACAGGGTGCATTCTTCCTCTTTTAGCACTAGACACAGCCTCATTCAATTCAAGGTGGTTCACCAAATCCACTGGTCCGGTGCCAAACTCTGAAGAATATTCTCTGATTTTGATCCTGTGTTCGATGTAAAACAGAACCAGCCACACTGTTTCATATGTTTTGAGACTGTCATAAACTGTCTAGTTTCTGGGAATTAATATTTAAATATTTCTCTGATATATATGACAGAGCTTGAAGGCTCCGAGAGATGGCCAGTCCAATTCTGGCTGTGCCGGGTGGAGATTATAAGAGTACATGGCCATTAAGGCCAGATCATTCTTCAAGATGTTCAAATGTTTTTAGATGACCATCTGGGTCAAATAATAATCATAGTGATTATAGAGGATGCAACAGGTCAGCATCTCAGGAGTAAATGTCAGTTGGATTTTCATAGCCGAACATTCAGAGGTTGAGACTGCAGGTGCGGTAGATAGACAGAGGGTCGAAACAGCAGATCCGGGACAAGGTAACACGTCTATGTGAACAGGTCAGGGCTCCATAGCCACAGGCAGAACAGCAGAAACTGGATCAGCACAAGACCAGGTGGACTGGGGACAGGGACAGTCAGGAGTAGTCAGGCCAGGTAGTCCTGAGGCATGGTCCTAGGTCTCAGGTCCTCGAGAGGAGACAGAGACAGAGAAAGAAAGAAAGAAAGAAAGAAAGAAAGAAAGAAAGAAAGAAAGAAAGAAAGAAAGAAAGAAAGAAAGAGTGAGAGGAAAATTAGAGCGACCATGCCTAAGATTACACAGAAGATCAGATAAGACAGGAGAATTACACCAGATAGGACAAACTGACCCTAGCCCGCCAGCACATAGACTATTGCAACATAGATACTGAGGACTGAGATGGGGCGGCGGGAGACACTGTGGCGCCATCCAAAGTTACCCACAGACAGGGCCAACCAGGCAGGAAATAACCCCACCCACTTTACCAAAGCACAGCCCCAACAGTACCAAAGGGATATAAATAGACCACTAACTTACTACCCTGAGACCAGGCTGAGTATAGCCCACGAAGATCACCCCCACCGCACAAGCCCGAGGGAGCGCAAAACTGAACAGGAAGATCACGTCTGTGACTTAACCCAATCAAGTCAAGTATAGCGAAAAAAGCCTGCCATGACATGATGCACCCTCCTAGGGACAGTACGGGAGATTGCAAGCAAGGCCGTGACTCAGCCCCCTCAATAGTAAAAAAAACAATTTGGGGGGGGGCTTGCTTGTTTTGCATGCTATTTTGGCATTAATACGTGTCACATATCAGTTTGCAAACAATGTAAAAAATATATATACATGTAATTGAGTTAATAAAGCTGCATACAAACATGGTCTCATTTTTGTTTTCTTGAGTAAGGCAGCTCCAAAATGCGAGGGGCTGCCACAGGAGAGCTGGTGCGCTGAGCTGGCACAGGACGTGCAGGGCTAGGGAGGCGCACAGGAGGCCTGGTGCATGGTGCTGGCACAGTCTTCACCAGGCGGCTAGCACGCACCTCAGGAAGAGTATGGAGAGCTGACTCGGGTGACATCAAATCCCCGTCACGCTCCGTCAGGCGGATGTCGTGCCTCATGCACCAAACCAGCACCTCCCTCATAACTCTCTCCTCTAATCTCCCCATTAACTCCTTCACTGTCTCTGCTTCGCTCACCTCCAATACCGCCCTGACCGGCTCTGGTTCCATCCTTGGCTCCTTACGGTAAGCAGGGGGAGTTGGCTCAGGTCTGACTCCTGACTCTGCCACACTCCCCGTGTGACCCCCCAATAAATTTTTGGGGCTGCCTCTCGGGCTTCCAGCCGCGCTGCCGAGCTAGCTCCTCATAATGCCTCCTCTCGGCTTTCGCTGCCTCCAGCTCTGCTTTGGGGCGGCGATATTCCCCCGGCTGTTCCCATGGTCCCTTGCCGTCTAATACTTCCTCCCAAGTCCAGTTCTCCAGGTATCGCTGCCTCTCCTGCTGCTGCCCGTTACCACGCTGCTTGGTCCTTTTTTGGTGGGTGTTTCTGTAACGATCGTCTGTGGTGGTAGAAGGATCGGACCAAAGCGCAGCATGGTAAGTGTTCATGTCTTTAATATAAATCCAAAACTGAACACAGGAACAAAAACAATAAACGATGATCAAACGAAACAGTACCGTGTGGCGACAAACACTGACACGGAAACAAACACCCACAAACCAAAAGACAAAAACAGGCTACCTAAATATGGTTCCCAATCAGAGACAATGACAAACACCTGCCTCTGATTGAGAACCATATCAGGCTAAACGACAAACCCAACATAGAAACACAAAACATAGATAACCCACCCAACTCACGCCCTGACCACACTAAAACAAAGAAAATACAAAAGAACTATGGTCAGAACGTGACAGCTTGCTCTCAGCGGCTTCGAGACCTGAGCGAAGCCATAGCTACACTGGATGAGAAGTATGCCCTTTCTGGACTACCCATCCCGGATCCGGGATCATCCTCATCAAAAAAGCTGACTAGCATAGCCTAGCCTAGCGCCACAGGGATATACTGTGATTACAAAATCCTAGCCAAGCTCTTAGCCATCTGAATGGAAAACTTGCTGCACCAAGTAATAGACTCTGACCAGACTGGCTTTATGAGAAATAGGCATTTGTTTTTCAATATTAGACGCCTTATGAATATAGTGTACTCCCCAGCGTCGGGGGACCCGGAGGTGGTGGTCTCGATCGATGTGGAAAAAGCTTTTGACCGCGTTGAGTGGGACTACCTAACTCTCGCCCTTTATAGATTTGGCTCAGGTCACAAATTCATTGCGTGGATAAAGATGATTTATTTCTCTTCCATGGCTTTGGTACGGACTAACAACTTATCTTCTGACTATTTTCGCCTGCTCCAGACAGGTTTGTCCACTCTCCCCCTTGTTGTTTGCTTTGGCAATCGAGCCCCTTGCCGTCGCACTGGGCTCTAATGATGCTATTCAAGGTATACTCAGGACAGGCTTAGAGCAGAAATACCTCATTTTGTTTATCTCCAACCCTGATACCTCATTACCACATTCCTTATCTATTCTTAAACAGTTTGGAGCAATCTCAGGGTACAAGCTGAATCTAGGCAATAATTATATTTTTCCTGTAAATAAGGCTGCTTTAAAGTGCTCTTTTACAAGCTTTCAGCTTAGGATTGTCCGGGATCAATTCACCTACTTGGGAGTTAAAGTGACAAGGAAATATTCACATTTGTTTAAGGAAAACATTGTTGCTCTAGCAGACAGTTTGAAACAATCTTTTACTTTTTGGAAGTCTCTACCTCTTTCTCTTATTAGAAGGGTTAATGTCATTAAAATGAATGTGTTGCCCAAATTTGTATCCTTATTTCAATGTTTACCCATTTTTATTCCAAAATCTTTTTTTAATTCACCGGATCAAACATTCATGTTTTTTATTTGGGATGGCAAGTTACCACGGATTGGTAGAAGACATTTACAAAAGCTTAAGGTATTGGGTGAGTTAGCTCTACCAAATGTTCAGACATACTATTGGACTGCAAATTTCAGAGCCCTTTTATACTGGCTACAGGCTGATTCTACTGGCCCAAATCCACTCTGGGTCCAGATGGAGTCTGAATCATGTAAACCTGCTGCAATTTCCTCTGGGTTGTGCTCCTCTCTCCCAGTGTCCCTAGGAAAAAGGTGTGTCAACCCAATTGTAAAGCAGTCTCTTAAAATGTGGATTCAGTTCCGTTTAGCCTTTAGCCTTCGAGGCTTTTCTCTATCAGTCCCAATCAATCAGAACATTTTATTTCCTCCATCTTTAAATGATGGGACTTTTGGCATCTGGCACTCACTGGGCCTCTCCTCACTAGCCCAATTATTATTTGATGATACATTTGCCTCTTTTGCTCAGCTACAGGAAAAGTTCAACCTCCCCCAATCCCACTTCTTCCACTATCTCCAGACTAGGAACTTTGTTAGAGCTACCACACCTGAATTTCCCAATAAGCATCTTTGAGCTAAACAAGCTTCCTAAGTGTGCAATTTCCGATGTATATGCAATCATTAATGACTTACAGAACCCTTCTTTGTTGCCTTTAAAGACTCGATGGGAAAAGGATTTGGGGGAGGAACTTGGGGATGACACCTGGGAATCTGTTCTGCACAGGGTGCATTCTTCCTCTTTTAGCACTAGACACAGCCTCATTCAATTCAAGGTGGTTCACCAAATCCACTGGTCCGGTGCCAAACTCTGAAGAATATTCTCTGATTTTGATCCTGTGTTCGATGTAAAACAGAACCAGCCACACTGTTTCATATGTTTTGAGACTGTCATAAACTGTCTAGTTTCTGGGAATTAATATTTAAATATTTCTCTGATATATATGACAGAGCTTGAAGGCTCCGAGAGATGGCCAGTCCAATTCTGGCTGTGCCGGGTGGAGATTATAAGAGTACATGGCCATTAAGGCCAGATCATTCTTCAAGATGTTCAAATGTTTTTAGATGACCATCTGGGTCAAATAATAATCATAGTGATTATAGAGGATGCAACAGGTCAGCATCTCAGGAGTAAATGTCAGTTGGATTTTCATAGCCGAACATTCAGAGGTTGAGACTGCAGGTGCGGTAGATAGACAGAGGGTCGAAACAGCAGATCCGGGACAAGGTAACACGTCTATGTGAACAGGTCAGGGCTCCATAGCCACAGGCAGAACAGCAGAAACTGGATCAGCACAAGACCAGGTGGACTGGGGACAGGGACAGTCAGGAGTAGTCAGGCCAGGTAGTCCTGAGGCATGGTCCTAGGTCTCAGGTCCTCGAGAGGAGACAGAGACAGAGAAAGAAAGAAAGAAAGAAAGAAAGAAAGAAAGAAAGAAAGAAAGAAAGAAAGAAAGAAAGAAAGAAAGAAAGAAAGAAAGAGTGAGAGGAAAATTAGAGCGACCATGCCTAAGATTACACAGAAGATCAGATAAGACAGGAGAATTACACCAGATAGGACAAACTGACCCTAGCCCGCCAGCACATAGACTATTGCAACATAGATACTGAGGACTGAGATGGGGCGGCGGGAGACACTGTGGCGCCATCCAAAGTTACCCACAGACAGGGCCAACCAGGCAGGAAATAACCCCACCCACTTTACCAAAGCACAGCCCCAACAGTACCAAAGGGATATAAATAGACCACTAACTTACTACCCTGAGACCAGGCTGAGTATAGCCCACGAAGATCACCCCCACCGCACAAGCCCGAGGGAGCGCAAAACTGAACAGGAAGATCACGTCTGTGACTTAACCCAATCAAGTCAAGTATAGCGAAAAAAGCCTGCCATGACATGATGCACCCTCCTAGGGACAGTACGGGAGATTGCAAGCAAGGCCGTGACTCAGCCCCCTCAATAGTAAAAAAAACAATTTGGGGGGGCTTGCTTGTTTTGCATGCTATTTTGGCATTAATACGTGTCACATATCAGTTTGCAAACAATGTAAAAAATATATATACATGTAATTGAGTTAATAAAGCTGCATACAAACATGGTCTCATTTTTGTTTTCTTGAGTAAGGCAGCTCCAAAATGCGAGGGGCTGCCACAGGAGAGCTGGTGCGCTGAGCTGGCACAGGACGTGCAGGGCTAGGGAGGCGCACAGGAGGCCTGGTGCATGGTGCTGGCACAGTCTTCACCAGGCGGCTAGCACGCACCTCAGGAAGAGTATGGAGAGCTGACTCGGGTGACATCAAATCCCCGTCACGCTCCGTCAGGCGGATGTCGTGCCTCATGCACCAAACCAGCACCTCCCTCATAACTCTCTCCTCTAATCTCCCCATTAACTCCTTCACTGTCTCTGCTTCGCTCACCTCCAATACCGCCCTGACCGGCTCTGGTTCCATCCTTGGCTCCTTACGGTAAGCAGGGGGAGTTGGCTCAGGTCTGACTCCTGACTCTGCCACACTCCCCGTGTGACCCCCCAATAAATTTTTGGGGCTGCCTCTCGGGCTTCCAGCCGCGCTGCCGAGCTAGCTCCTCATAATGCCTCCTCTCGGCTTTCGCTGCCTCCAGCTCTGCTTTGGGGCGGCGATATTCCCCCGGCTGTTCCCATGGTCCCTTGCCGTCTAATACTTCCTCCCAAGTCCAGTTCTCCAGGTATCGCTGCCTCTCCTGCTGCTGCCCGTTACCACGCTGCTTGGTCCTTTTTTGGTGGGTGTTTCTGTAACGATCGTCTGTGGTGGTAGAAGGATCGGACCAAAGCGCAGCATGGTAAGTGTTCATGTCTTTAATATAAATCCAAAACTGAACACAGGAACAAAAACAATAAACGATGATCAAACGAAACAGTACCGTGTGGCGACAAACACTGACACGGAAACAAACACCCACAAACCAAAAGACAAAAACAGGCTACCTAAATATGGTTCCCAATCAGAGACAATGACAAACACCTGCCTCTGATTGAGAACCATATCAGGCTAAACGACAAACCCAACATAGAAACACAAAACATAGATAACCCACCCAACTCACGCCCTGACCACACTAAAACAAAGAAAATACAAAAGAACTATGGTCAGAACGTGACAGCTTGCTCTCAGCGGCTTCGAGACCTGAGCGAAGCCATAGCTACACTGGATGAGAAGTATGCCCTTTCTGGACTACCCATCCCGGATCCGGGATCATCCTCATCAAAAAAGCTGACTAGCATAGCCTAGCCTAGCGCCACAGGGATATACTGTGATTACAAAATCCTAGCCAAGCTCTTAGCCATCTGAATGGAAAACTTGCTGCACCAAGTAATAGACTCTGACCAGACTGGCTTTATGAGAAATAGGCATTTGTTTTTCAATATTAGACGCCTTATGAATATAGTGTACTCCCCAGCGTCGGGGGACCCGGAGGTGGTGGTCTCGATCGATGTGGAAAAAGCTTTTGACCGCGTTGAGTGGGACTACCTAACTCTCGCCCTTTATAGATTTGGCTCAGGTCACAAATTCATTGCGTGGATAAAGATGATTTATTTCTCTTCCATGGCTTTGGTACGGACTAACAACTTATCTTCTGACTATTTTCGCCTGCTCCAGACAGGTTTGTCCACTCTCCCCCTTGTTGTTTGCTTTGGCAATCGAGCCCCTTGCCGTCGCACTGGGCTCTAATGATGCTATTCAAGGTATACTCAGGACAGGCTTAGAGCAGAAATACCTCATTTTGTTTATCTCCAACCCTGATACCTCATTACCACATTCCTTATCTATTCTTAAACAGTTTGGAGCAATCTCAGGGTACAAGCTGAATCTAGGCAATAATTATATTTTTCCTGTAAATAAGGCTGCTTTAAAGTGCTCTTTTACAAGCTTTCAGCTTAGGATTGTCCGGGATCAATTCACCTACTTGGGAGTTAAAGTGACAAGGAAATATTCACATTTGTTTAAGGAAAACATTGTTGCTCTAGCAGACAGTTTGAAACAATCTTTTACTTTTTGGAAGTCTCTACCTCTTTCTCTTATTAGAAGGGTTAATGTCATTAAAATGAATGTGTTGCCCAAATTTGTATCCTTATTTCAATGTTTACCCATTTTTATTCCAAAATCTTTTTTTAATTCACCGGATCAAACATTCATGTTTTTTATTTGGGATGGCAAGTTACCACGGATTGGTAGAAGACATTTACAAAAGCTTAAGGTATTGGGTGAGTTAGCTCTACCAAATGTTCAGACATACTATTGGACTGCAAATTTCAGAGCCCTTTTATACTGGCTACAGGCTGATTCTACTGGCCCAAATCCACTCTGGGTCCAGATGGAGTCTGAATCATGTAAACCTGCTGCAATTTCCTCTGGGTTGTGCTCCTCTCTCCCAGTGTCCCTAGGAAAAAGGTGTGTCAACCCAATTGTAAAGCAGTCTCTTAAAATGTGGATTCAGTTCCGTTTAGCCTTTAGCCTTCGAGGCTTTTCTCTATCAGTCCCAATCAATCAGAACATTTTATTTCCTCCATCTTTAAATGATGGGACTTTTGGCATCTGGCACTCACTGGGCCTCTCCTCACTAGCCCAATTATTATTTGATGATACATTTGCCTCTTTTGCTCAGCTACAGGAAAAGTTCAACCTCCCCCAATCCCACTTCTTCCACTATCTCCAGACTAGGAACTTTGTTAGAGCTACCACACCTGAATTTCCCAATAAGCATCTTTGAGCTAAACAAGCTTCCTAAGTGTGCAATTTCCGATGTATATGCAATCATTAATGACTTACAGAACCCTTCTTTGTTGCCTTTAAAGACTCGATGGGAAAAGGATTTGGGGGAGGAACTTGGGGATGACACCTGGGAATCTGTTCTGCACAGGGTGCATTCTTCCTCTTTTAGCACTAGACACAGCCTCATTCAATTCAAGGTGGTTCACCAAATCCACTGGTCCGGTGCCAAACTCTGAAGAATATTCTCTGATTTTGATCCTGTGTTCGATGTAAAACAGAACCAGCCACACTGTTTCATATGTTTTGAGACTGTCATAAACTGTCTAGTTTCTGGGAATTAATATTTAAATATTTCTCTGATATATATGACACTGTTATAGATCCGTCTCCCCTTACAGCCCTTTTTGTAGTACTGCCCATATGTACCCCCCTGTCAATAATTCAGTCGGACACTATTGCTCATACAACTGTTTTAGCTAGACGACTAATACTCCAGAACTGGAAGATGGAGCTTCCCCATTATATAAATATTGGGTGGGAGATGTGTTGTGCTCTCTGAAATTAGAAAAATGTAATTCAATACACATGAGAACTCCAAACTGTTTTATGATGCTTGGCCTCAAAACATCATAAAACAGTCTTACTTTGAACAGTCCACCCTCTGATGGCATTCTTATCTGTCATGCGGTGGGTGTAGCTGGTGGAAGTCAGGCGCAGGAGAGCAGAGATGAGTGAACAAAGAAGCACTTTACTGAGGCAATAGTAAGAACAGAACGCAACCGCGTCACAAAAACAGATGCCCAAAGAACAAGTGAGGCAGCACAAAGTACAACAGCCAAGTACAAAGTACCGGCTGCCACAAATCACGGGTACAAATAAAACCCGGCGCAACCCAGCCAGAAGCGTGCCAAACTAGACAATAAACAATACCACACACAGACATGGAGGGAACAGAGGCCTAAATACACATAGTAATCATGAGGAGATGTAAACCAGGTATGTGGAGAACAAGACAAAACAATTGGAAAAATGAAAGGTGGAGGGGCGATGGCTAGAAGACCGGTGACGTCGACCGCCGAACGCCGTCCGAACAAGGAGAGGGACCAACTTCGGCGGAAGTCGTGACATTATCAAAAGAAAAATAAGTCTGGTTGGTGGAGCATTTCTTTGTGGGTTTTTTGGGAGGTCATTGAGGTTGGTGATGTGCCTATTGATTATTATTGAATGTGATTTGTGGATGCCTTATTCCTCTTGCTCTGTCAGAGCCTAACATGTGAGCTTGTTTTGCCCCGTTTTTTATTTGGTTTACACTTACATTGTAAAAAAAATATTATAATAATAACATTGTAAACTTTAATTTTGGTCCAGTGGATGGTCAGTCTGTGGTCATGACTTGAGTGTGAGTGGTTGCATTTCTCCACACCTTTCCCTCGTCTGTTTACAGCAACAATGGTGAGGTGACCGCTCTGTTCCTGTATTCATTTTAATTTATTCAAGATTTTTATTGTTGCTAGTTTTTTGCACTGCATTTGCATTCAGCCAGATACTTCAGATTGGGCAAGGATCTCCCTGGTTCCCCAGGCTGGGGGTTGTGCGCTGGGCTAACAGTCCTGCCATGTTGATAAGGGAATTTATATTTTTAAAGTAATGACTAAAGACTAAAAAATTCCACCCTGAAACGTATAAGACTATATTCCAATAATACATGTGTGGGACAAGTTAAGAGGGAGAAATATGTGGAGATAACAGAGGCTGGTAGACTACACATGATAACTCTGAAAAATCTGACAACAGGAGGGCCCTTCCAAGGCCTCTCTAATCTAGGGAGGAGAGGAGAGAACGGCGAGAAACTGCCAAGGCTGATAAAAAAGGTATAAAACTGTGTGTGTGTGTGTGTATGCGCGCATAGAGGGAGTTATAAAATGACATGTCTTTGCATTTTTGACTTTAGAACGTTCTCTGAATAAACCTTACAAACCTTTTGCAGAAGCTGAGTCTTTGCCTAATTATTATTAAACCCAGGGTCTTACAAACATCGGGGATTTGTCAAAAATTCTCGTGACATATGTAAAACATCACAGTGTAACAGTGTAAATCCAAAGCAATTTGAGGATCTTTACTCCATTTGGAAATACACTACATGACCAAAAGTATGTGGACACCTGCACGTCGAACATCTCATTCCAAAATCATGGGCATTAATATGGAGTTGGTGCCCCCTTTGCTGCTATAACAGGCTCCACTCTTCTGGGAAGGATTTCCACTAGATGTTGGGACATTGCTACGAGGTCTTGCTTCCATTCAGCCAAAAGAGCATTAGTGAGGTCGGGCACTGATATTGCGCGATTAAGCCTGGCGCGCAGTCGGTGCTCCAATTCATTCCAAAATTGTCTGATGGGGTTTAGGTCAGGCCAGTCAAGTTCTCCCACACCAATCTCGAAAAAATATTTTCTGTATGGACCTCGCTTTCTGCAGGGGGACATTGTCATGCTGAAACAAGAAAGGGACCAAAACGGTTCCCATAAATTTGGAAGCACAGAATTGTCTAGAATGTCATTGTATGCTGTAGCATTAAGATTTCACTTCAATGGAACTAAGGGGCCTAGCCCGAACCATGACAAATAGCCCCAGACCATTATTCCTTCTCCACCAAACTTTACAGTTGGCACTATGCATTCGGGCAGGTAGCGTTCTCCTGGCATCCGCCAAACCCAGATTCGTCCGTCGGACTACCAGATGATGAAGCGTGATTGACATCACTCCAGAGAACGTGTTTCCACTGCTCCAGAGTCCAATGGCGGTGAGCTTTACACCACTTCAGCCAACACTTGGCATTGCGCATGGTGATCTTAGGCTTGTATGTGGCTGCCCGGCCATGGAAACCCATTTCATGAAGCTCCCGACAAACAGTTCTTGTGCTGATGTTGCTTCCAGAGACAGTTTGGAACTCAGTAGTGAGTGTTGCAACCAAGGACAGAAGATTTTTACGCGCTACACGCTTCAGAACTCGGCGGTCCTGTTCTGTAAGCTTGTGTGGCCTACCACTTTGCAGCTGGGCAGTTGTTGCATTTAGACGTTTCCACTTCACAATAAAAGCACTTACATTTGACCGGGGCAGCTCTAACAGGGCAGAAATTTGACCAACTGACTTGTTGGCCATGGTGCCACGATGAAAGTTACTGAGCTCTTCAGTAAGGCCATTCTACTGCCAATGTTTGTCTATGGAGATTGCATGGCTGTGTGCTCGATTTTATACACCTGTCAGCAACGGGTGTGGCTGAAATAGACGAATTCACTCATTTGAAGGGATGTCCTCATACTTTTGTATATATAGTGTAGCTTTGACCCTCTCAGCTATGTACTCTATGATAAGTTAACTAGAACTGGAGATAAGCATATCAATATTTGGTGCAATCATAAGCTCAGTCTTCCTAGAATGTTTAAAGACAGAATAAGGACTCTGCAACCTAAGATTAAGGTTTGTATACTCAGCTAAAGCATATATAGCCTTAGTATTGTTGACTGCAAAAGGATGGAAGTTGTATGACCCCTGTTATCATACCCTAAATGATAATCCATTCTTTGATTGCATGTCCAATTTGTTTTGCAAGTGTGCTAATGCTAAGCAAACTCACAGACCACTTTCCCACCATCCATAACATTAGCTGCATTTGGTGATTTATTTTGGGTGAATTATTACTTTAAATTAAGCCATTACAAAACTTTTTGTAACAAATGTATTTATTTGAATGCAATGACCTCATGCACACTTGGATTAGACCTATTTTAATTCAACTCTGCTGTTATACAGTAGAAGCTAGATTGACGGTTTTGTTGAGTGATCATGCTGTCATACTTCGGCTTAGTGAAACTTATGCCAGCAATGTTAGCAATATGTTTTGTAGAACAGAAATACCAGGATTTTTTCCACAATACATAATATCTCAAAAATGTCAATTTCATAGATTTTATTTTTTTATTTTTTTATTCTCAAAACTATGACAAACTAAACTACTGGACCAGATTTTCTATGACACTTTAACCTACATGTTTCTATGCTAATGCATAAATGCTATGCAACTAGACAAAGTCTACTTGGAAATACAATAGAACGGAATAAAATATACTACTGTATAATAAATATGTATCAGGGGCAATATAAAATTCATTATCAGAAGCAAATAAGCACAATACACCTCTACATATGGAGGTATCCACATATTCATATTTTACAGTATAGTGGACCATTTAAATACAACCACAAACCATGATTGAGGTATCAACTGAGATAATCAACCAGTGTCATAAGTATGTCTTTCATGAAATATTGTCATGATGCATACATACAAACAAGATCATATGTTGGGTTTTGATGGGGTATGACAGTTAAACTAGGCTCATGAGGAATTTGTAAGTCATATTCTTCAAGATCAATGGGAACATATCATTATTTTAAAAGTCAAAAAATGGACGTACCAATTACAGATTGACCCTTTAAGTTAACTCACCATGGTGCCCATTTACGTAACTGTCATCTGATGTACTTGGCTATAAACCCTGTACCAGATAGTAGGCTTAATCTTTGGTCTCTCTTTGTTAAGTCTCTTGAACATTCTAGGAATTACAGTTATGGTTGCATATTTATGTAATTCAACACTTTTATTACACAGTTGGTTAAGACAGACCTGTGAAATTGATTTCAGTGAACTCTGTGACACTGCCTGTAAGATTGAAAAGCCTCTCTTCTCCATTCATTCTGCTGACTGAAAGGTAAGGACAAGACTAAGGTAAGACTTCTACTTACTGTAATTGCCATGTTGTGACAAGTTTTTTTGTGGAGAAAATTGTGTAAGGATAGTAGTCTAGTAGTCACAATACTATTATTACTGTAAGTACTCCTCAGTTACAAGAAATAAATTGTCTGTCTTGGGTGATTTAATTTTTGCTGTGTGAAGCTGTCAAAATGGCTTCCCATGCACAGTAAATGTAAATAGCAAAATGTGATTTAAAACTTGAACATTTTGCTGTGATCATCTGAAAAGTCAAATTATTTTAAAAGATAACTATGTCTAAATAAAAGCATCTCTGTATTGTGTCTATGCTGTGAGGTAAGGTCGGGGGTAAGAAATCATAATGGCAGTTATTTGCACTGAGTTACCCAATATATTATACTTGTATACCATGATTAGTCTTATCCCATCCTAGAGATTGCACCAGGTTACCTAATATATTATATTTGTAAGACATTGGTACCATGCTAGCCTATGCCAATTTCTTGTTCATTGTGCATGCCTGGCGCTGAGGGATATCTAGTGTCTGTCTCTTATTAGAGCAGGTGAAGTCCCAGAGTCAAGCCACATTTCCCATGGGGGAAGGGGGAGCTACACTAACAATCATACTAACTGATCTTAACATTTCTCTAGTTTTTCAGTAATATTCTTTGTACATTTTTGTATTTTTAGCGGGGAAAGATTGGTTCCTCTACAAACATCAAGAGTTGTGGATAAAGCAACGAAAAGGTTTGAATGTTTTTCCCCTCTAGTTTTTATTTGTTAGCAAGCAAAAATGTACTTTACTGGCACAGCCATGTTGTTGTTGGACTATACTACACATAAAGAAATAACAATTTGTATTACTGATGTTGTACGCAATATGCTCATTTTAGAAGTAATTAATTAAAAGGTGATGACATGGCCAGACTTTAAGACAAATAGTTCAATTGCACATTTACACAGACATTAGGGGATCCATTTTAAGCAAAGTCACAGAATGATTTCAGAATCAAATTCAGACAAACACACTATTAAAACAAAACATTAACAACAATCAATAACTGGCATTTAATGCACAGCAAATTGTCAAATTTCATTCATTCACACTTTAGAGCATTAATGTCTTGTTTCAGTCTTCCTCTAGAATGTACTAAATAAAAGTATACATGTTTTTTATGAGTGAATTAAATAAAAGTATGACATATTTAATAAACATAGAATTCTAATGGATATTCAAATATATATTTACAAACCTAATGTAAGTACATTGTAGTGACTCATGGTAATAAATCATAATGTTGAATGAGGTAATTATGTGCGCAGAAAGTGCTCACTTTTGAGAGAAGTAATGGTGATAGCAATGCCACAGCAATAATAATGCCATAACTGATTTGAAGCACACTATTGTTTTCCTTAATTACCTGTTGTACAGAAAAACAATATAATTTACAATAGAGTGACCAGGATAGACGGAATGAATACATTATTATTAATAGTATTAATAATACATTATTATAAACCCTATTTAAATACAAAACTATATTGTATACATCCTGATTTACAAAAATAGAGGTTACGTCGTTCTCTGTCTAAAAATAGGATTTAAAAGACACTTTGTGGTAGATGTTCTGTAAACATAAATTCTGCAACATTTGAGCAAATACGATTGGAGAGGTAGCCTAGTAATCGAAGGGCCCGGGGCTAGTTTTCTACTAAGCTATATGTAATTGTTTCAAGATGGTCATACCAAGGATCATTTAGCTATTTGATTTAGAATTTTAGAACCCTGTAGTTATACTATTTTTTTTATAAAACAAATATTTGATAAAACATTGAATTTGGTCTTACTGCTATTAGCCATTACAAACACATTGAATAACAGATTCATACATGGAAAAACAGATTTACTTTTCGTATCAGATTTAGAACTTACACAGTAGGTGAGGATAATTAAAGTAGCAGGTTAGGAGAATTAGGTTAAGGTTAGGAGAGGGGTTAGTGTTAGATCAAATCCAAAAATAATCACCTTAGATGTCTATTTGACAAAATCTGTATCCCATCTAGACATGATCTTCTGCAACATTACCACCTACCGCAGATGCGTCATCGGCGGATGTGGTGGATTGAGACGCAGCCCACGCAAAACAGATATCTCTACTTTAAACAGAAGGATTTTGATGGGAATTTTAGTTTATTATGCTAATTATGCTCATTGAATTTCCATGGGAGCACGGACATCGACTTTACATGGTTGGGAACAATACTTTGCCTTCTACAATGTTAAGGTACAATCCTGCCGTCTGCTGGCTATGTCAGTTGGTCCTCTGTGTGGGAATGAAGTGTCCATGCAGATCCATGTGAATGCTGGCGTCGATTGAGGCACGAGCAATTTCCTCAAAGGTTTTGGCATTAAGGACAATCATGAAGGGGGATTTCTTTGGATTGATTGAGACGACTGAGGACAAAATGACTCCTGAAAACAGAAAATAAATAAATGTACCGTTTTATAGTGACATAGATAGAGCTGATTAAATGCTTTTGTGGTGCAGAAGTAGGCCTACTGCCTCTCACCGTCATCCTCCTCCACAGCTCCTGGTGAGGCAACAAACACAGGCTCAGAGGGGTAGCAGTCCTCCTCTGTCCACTCAATGTACTTTCTGGTAACGATGTCCACCTTCCCAATCTGTGTAAGTATTAATAACATAAACAGCAGCATGTTGTCAGTGAGAAATGAGGAGGACCCACTTCTCTATGTTAAGGAGAATACATTGGTAAGAGACTACCTTATTTGGATGTGGAGTCCACTCCACTCTTGAGCCATAGAAATAACGGTACTTCTTGCCATTGAATTTGTAGTTCATCCCTGGCAACTCCAAACCTGTTTGTGTACAAATGGAGATAAATACAATTGCATTGTAAAATGTATTTACAAAATTATGTTCCATAAAAAACGAACAACTATTTGACTAACAACTGCTTGACTCCACTTTCAGTAACGTTGTCACGCCCTGACCCTAGAGAGCCTTTTTATTTCTCTATTTGGTTTGGTCAGGGTGTGATTTGGGTGGGCATTCTAGTTTGTCTGTTTCTTTGTTGGCCGGGTATGGTTCCCAATCAAAGGCAGCTGTCTATCGTTGTCTCTGATTGGGAATCATACTTAGGCAGCCTTTTTCCCACCTGTGTTTGTGGGTAATATTTATTTTCTGTGTGTGTTTGTGTGCGCCACGGTTGCGTCACGTATGTTTCTGTTTAACTGTTTTTTTTGTGAAGGTTTCACTACGATTAAAAGTAATGTGGAATTACATGCACGCTGCGCCTTGGCTCATCTATGACAGGGAGTTTGAAGACAGTGAACCTGACAGAATTACCCACCACAAAAAGACCAAGTAGCGTGCGCCAACTTGGAGGACGAGCTGGACCGGGGAGGAGATATTGGCAGGGGACCCGGTCACGGAAGCCCGAGAGGCAGCTCCCCAATAAAAAATTGGGTATCCGGTTCCACGTACCAGGCCTCCAGGATGTCTCCCCAGCCTGGTAAGACCTGTGGCAGCTCCACGCACCAGGCTTCCAGTACGTCTCCTCAGTCTGGTGAGACCTGTTCCGGCTCCACGTACGAAGCCTCTAGTGATGATCCATGGCACAAAGCCTCCAGTGATGATCCATGGCACGGAGCATGTAGTGATGATCCATGGCACGAAGCCTCCAGTGATGATCCATGGCCCGGAGCCTGTAGTGATGATCCATGGCACGAAGCCTCCAGTGATGATCCATGGCCCGGAGCCTGTAGTGGTGATCCATGGCACGAAGCCTCCAGTGATGATCCATGGCCCGGAGCCTGTAGTGATGATCCATGGCACGAGGCCTCCAGTGATGATCCATGGCCCAGAGCCTGCAGTGAAAATCCAGGGCACGGAGTCTCCAGCGACGGTCCCCAGTCCAGAGCCTGCAGCAACGGTCCCCAGTCCGGAGCCTCCAGCGACGATCCGCAGTCCAGAGCCTCCAGCGGCGGTCTGCAGTCCAGAGCCTCCAGCGGGGGTTCCCAATCCAGAGCCACCGGCGACAATCCACGGTCCGGAGTCTCCGGCGACGATCCACGGTCCTGTTCCACGGAAGCGGAGGGATCAGTGTGCGGAGCGGGGGTTACGTCCCGAACCGGAGCCGCCACCGAGGATAGATGCCCACCCGGACCCTCCCCTATAATCAGGTTTTGCGGCCGGAGTCCGCACCTTTGGGGCGGGGGTACTGTCACGCCCTGACCTTAGAGAGCCTTTTTATTTCTCTATTTGGTTTGGTCAGGGTGTGATTTGGGTGGGCATTCTAGTTTGTCTGTTTCTTTGTTGGCCGGGTATGGTTCCCAATCAGAGGCAGCTGTCTATCGTTGTCTCTGATTGGGAATCATACTTAGGCAGCCTTTTCCCACCTGTGTTTGTGGGTAATATTTATTTTCTGTGTGTGTTTGTGTGCGCCACGGTTGCGTCACGCTTGTTTCGTTTTACCTGTTTTTTTGGTGAAGGTTTCACTACTAAGTAATGTAGAATTACATGCACACTGCGCCTTGGCTCATCTATGACAGGGAGTTTGAAGACAGTGAACGTGACAAACGTAGCATTTGACCTCTTGATGCAGTGGTATATAATTCATACCGATCACTGTGATGTTCAGTTGATATCAAAGTCTCACCTTCAAATATTGTGTCAGGCAGGCAATACAGCGAGCCATCTCTCTGCATCACTGCTTTGGCTGTCGTGTCTTTGAGCCTCACCAAATTTGTTCCATTTGGAGTATCCTATAACGTACACGTATCCAATCTTTAGTTGTTTTATAAACATGTAATGGTAACATTTAATTTGAAGCGGCTTCGTATGAAGCTTATTTCGCCTTGAAAACAGAGGAATTCATAGCTAGTTCATCATCAAAATGTCTAATTAAGCAAAATATCACAGCCCCTGATCAGTTCTAGATGTGATATAGTCACAATATATATCACGATGTCTCATGCTTTAATGCCTATTATGCTCTATGGCTCCCTCTTTAAGGTACCCGGAATGTTTTAACTGTTCATAAGGAGCTGCTTCATGTAAAGTGTAACAGAGTTTAATACCAGCGTATTAATGTATTTACAGGATAGTTGGAGTCTTAACTATATATACCTTGTCAACAGTGAGAGGCAAGACGAATCTCTGGCAGATTGGTGGGGAGAAGTTGACCTTGTTGCTCTCAATGAATTCATGGGTTTCCTTTCTCAGGTTTGCTAAGTAGAACATTTCATACAGATTGCTGTCTTTATAGGTGATCATGTCAAACACTACATGGCCGTCGTCCTCGTAGGCGTTGATATGGTGGAAAACCACCAGGGCATCTGTGTAGAACTTGGTGGACACAGCCTTCCCAGTCTTCTTGTCGATCAGGTGGATCAGTGTCTAAAGAATGGCCAAGGAGATCACCAGAGAGAATGTAAGAAGTTTGATTGTTGCCAAAGTTAGTTGAAGATAAAGATGAACTTTCCATGAGGTTGTGATCAGACAAGTGTAGCTTACAATGTCCTCTTTGTCGTATTTGAGGCAGCTGGCCCAGTTGACGCGTCTAAATATAGCTGTGGCCAGTCTGAGGATGTCCAGTTTGAATGGCTGCTCGACAAAGATTATGTAATTCTCTGTCATGCCGAAGCTGTGGAAGTAGCTGGGGAAGAGGGTAGAGCGAAACGGTATATTGCAGACCTGCTTCACCTTCCGCAGGGCAGGCTTCTTATGCTCCTTATCTGGAGAGGGAAAGAACACTGTCCTGTGAACACTTAAATGTGTAATCATTCATGGAGGTTTTTCCCCTAACATGTATGTGGCCAGGAACCCCCCAAATTAAACTGTTCAGATACCTGATGCATTTACTGGAACCTTGAAGATGACATAGTTGGGCATGCCAAACCTCATGAGGGCAGTTCCCATATTATAGGTGTTTCCCTCATCGTCGTAGTGAGGGTGTGCAGTCGCCATGTTCAGAGCAATGTGATTCCTGTAGTTCATCTGAGGTTGAGTTTACAGGACAGGCAAAGGGAGAATATATTAAAGCCAGTGATAAGAGATAACAATGGACAACAGTGATCATTTCAACAGATTTTAATATACCTTTCCAATTACGTCCAGGGTCATTGGGTCAATTTGATTCATGTAGTTGACTTCTGATGAGGCATAGTAGTCCTCCCCATATCTAATGATGTTTATCAGGTTGTTATCTGTGAAGTCAGGGATGGCAGCGAGAAGGTAGGAGAAGGCTCTGAAAAAAGGGCAAGATACATCATGTATTATGTGTTTTTGTTTATGTTTGTCGATATATATTTTGTGTGGACATCCATGTAAGGGAAATGTAAAATCAGAAACAAATAAACTATAAATCATGTTAAAAATCAATTTACTTTGAAAATATGTTTTTGCAGGGATCGGGATAGATCATGGTCCCAAATTCTGACACAACAATCTTGTTTGCCTGAGTGTTTTTCTTGAAGGTGTCACTCCTCAGGAATTTACTCCTGTAGTACACCTCACCTGTAAAACACAAAGATTCACAGCCCTATTCAGCCAGTTGGGAAAGTATTTACCATTTGTGGAAATGTATAATGTCTTGTTCCCGTCTCACCATCTTTGAAGGTGAAACTATGAATTAAGGCCATGCCATCAAACCAGTGGTTGTATTCAGTGTCTCCCACTTTAAAAAGACCAGGCCCATTGCGCAGCAATGTCCCTTGTAGCCACTCAGGGACACATCCTGCAAGCACAGAAGATACATATAATAAATGTTTTCATTTTTACCATATTCTCATGTGATTAACCAAACAATGTAGAAATGGAGCTGATCCCTGATAAAGTTTGACCTTCAGCCGATACATTTTTTTGAATGGCAAATTTGATAATTGTTGATAGTTTACGATAGGTTCATTATATCTCATATACTGTATATAGGTGTGTGTGTCCGTGGAGGCTCCTCAGAGGAGGAAGGGGAGGACCATCCGCCTCAGTGATTTTGAGAAAAATGTAAATTGTAAAACAGTTGATAAAACTATACTAAATATAATCACGTCACCAAATAATTGATTAAAACATACTATTTTGCAATGAAGGTATACAGTAAAAATAGGCCTTCAACTTGTAAGCATTTCAATTTAGGCTATAATTGTGGGTACTGATGTCTTGCGGATTTTTTTTAAAAACTCTAGTTGTGTTTTATAACTTTTTATTATAGGGCTACACTTAAAGAGATCCTAGCTCAGAGGCCTCTAAATATAGCCTTTACATTTATTTTTTTTACAAAATAGTTGAAGCAGCACGTTTAGTGGCTGATAGGGAAAACAGATCTGGCAATAAGTATAGGCTATAGATGGTCAAGACTATTTGGGACCCCTTGGCTATACCACAGCAGCCCCACACGGATATAAAACATTAAGATCTGTAACCAAGTAAAGGGAGACAAAGTAAGAATTTAAAGTGTAAATGTTCATTCATATTCGTAACTTTGGGTTTTTACATTTACAGATCTAATTTAACGTTTACGTTTCATGTTTCATGCATGGCTTTTTTTACGATCCTAACATTTTCCGTATGATTTTCTTAAGATCGTAACAATACATATGTTCACCTTTTTGGCAACTATCTCGCTCCATATTTTCCCAATCAATTCTGCAGCAAACGAGAGTGGGAGAAGCTGTCTGTGTAACAGAAGTCAAAGCAACTGCGAACACAAAGGCAGAAAAGCACAGAGGGAGGTGCGGCGAGAGAGCGGTCGAAAACGCTACTTCGGGGACTGCAGCAAGACAAATTGGTGCTGTGACGTTGTCGCGGCAACGGCAAAACGTAATCTAGCGACTTCTAGCGGAGCCAATAGCGGATCTCACTGAAAAATAGTTGGAAACACCGCACGAGAGATCAATCAGAATGTGCCAACGTAAAAAGTCAAGTTGCTCAGAAGAAAGTAATATTTTTATTATTGCAAGTCATTAGAAAATAGGAAAATAACTTACTGAAATAGCAATAACACGGAGCTACCTTGAAAGATCGGTTAGCTAGTACATAAAGGGATACGCCTACGGCCTACCTGTTACTTCTGCTTTGACAGGTTCGGGTGATTCAGTCCCGTTCTTGCCGATGAGGAATTGAGACATAGCATCAGCTATTAAGGCTATCGGCTGTTATGTGGTACAGTGTTCCCTTATCAACTAGAATAGGTTATATCAGACTAGATTATGACGGGTCCGTCTATATCTTTGAGAACAATAGTCTAGGGGTAAAATTCCAAATGCATTACATAACTGTCTCACGTAGGCTACTAGGCGCCGTCTACTGGCTTGATTATGTAAAGCAATCAGTGACCACTCACTAAAACTAATACTATCGCCATCTACTGGCCGGTGTATGTATAACCAAACTAACATAATGGTGGTTATCTAACATCACGAAGAAACAGAAGTCAGACTCATTTAATGCATTTATTACAACTTTGAATTGACACTAGACTTCTCCTTTACTCCTACATCTGTTAACAAATTGACTTCTTGAACTTGGGGCGGCACGTAGCCTAGTAGTTAGAGCGATGGGCCAGTAACTGAAAGGTTGCGAAATCGAATCCCCGAGCTGACAAGGTAAAAAGCTGTCGTTCTGCCTGTGATCAAGGCAGTTAACCCACTGTTCTTAGGCCGTACTTGTAAAATAAGAATTAGTTAATCTGACTTGCCTAGTTAAATAAAAGGTGATATAAAGAAATGGATAGATTAGAAATTAAATGTGCTTTTGTGCAGTTGCCATGATGATGGGCGGCTGCCCTATTGAGTTTATAAGTAATGGGCTGCCCTATGGGAAGTGTTATTACTGAAAACTAAAAGTCCTCGGTGTATCCATCTCATCCCTCACCTGGTAAACAGCTGAGGGATGGGACTGGAGAATGGTAAGCGCCCATATTCATAGACATGGATGCGAGGACTGCTCATCCATGAGATATCATTTTTAGTTTTAACCATGTTGTTTTGTAGCGATAGTGTTTATTTACAGTTACATTGTTTACAAACAGAGTAAAACAAGTTTATATTTAGGGTTCTGATAGTGTTAGACAGTTGGATAAGCTCATCAGGCATTACAAATTACTTTCTTCAAGAATCAATGGCTATATACAGTGTCATTATTTTACAAGTAAAAACATGTACAGTGCATTTGGAAAGTATTCAGAATCCTTGACTTTTTCCACATTTTGTTACAGCCTTACTGTAAAATGTAAATTCATACACACAATACCCCATAATAACAAAGCAAAAACAGGGTTTTTGAAATGTTTGTTAATTTATTTTTAAAGAATTAAACAGAAATACCACATTTACAGTACCTGATCTAACATCTCTCCAGAGATCAGGTTTAACCCAGGGCTCTCGCTGGGCCACTGAAAAACATCCCCACAGCATGATGCTGCCACCACCATGCTTCACCGTAGGGATGGTGCCAAGTTTCCTCCAGACGTGACGCTTGGCATTCAGACCGAAGAGTTCCAGCTTGGTTTCATCAGACCAGAGATGCTTGTTTCTCATGGTCTGAGAATCTTTAGGTGCCTTTTGGCAAACGCCAAGCGGGCTGTCATGTGCCTCTTACTGAAGAGTGGCTTCCGTCTGGCCACTCCCAGATCTGTGCCTCGACACAATCCTGTCTCGGCACTCCACGGATGATTCCTTCGACCTCATTGCTTGGTTTTTGCTCTGAGATGCACTGTCAACTGTGGGACCTTATATAAACAGGTATGTACCTTTCCAAATCATGACCAATCAAGTGAATTTACCATAGGTGGACTCCAATCAAGTTGTAGAAACAGCTCAAAGATGATCAATGGAAACAGGATGCACCGGAGCTCAATTTCAAGCCTCATAGCAAAGGTATCTCTTTTTTATACATTTACATTTTTCTCATTATGAGGTATTGTGTATAGATTGATGAGGAACGTTTTTTATTTAATCAATTTTAGATTAAGGCTGTAACGTAACAAAATGTGGAAAAAGTGAAGGGGTCTGAGTACTTTCCGAATGCACTGTATGTGCCAATCCCAGATTGCCCCTTTAAGACCTTTTTACCTTTCATAATAAATTGGTCCCCTCTCAAACTTCCTCTCCACCTCCCCAACATAGATTTTGTCTCTGGCTGTCGTGGCCTGGATAGTGGCCTGGGACAGTATTAAAAAACAATAATTAACCATTTTAACTTAATGAATGGATAAAGGGAAGTTAAAGGAGTAGACAGGCATACAGACGTTAAAATCCATGAAAGTGTCAGTAGATGGTTAGACTTCATTGGAACCTCACCTCTGGCAACAAGACATCCAAGATGAAAATAGGGAAACGCGAGCGGTATGGCCCATGTACTATCAACCAGTCTGGCAGGCTGCTACATACACTGAAGTCTGAGGCACTACTGATCAGTCTGCCAGGCTCCTATCTACAGTGACCAGCCTGGGAAGCCCAAGCACTACCTATTCTAGGCAGATAGCATATAAATTCTATGAACTAGTTAGCATATGTTCACCAAAAAGATTCACGTTGTGGTTTTTGTAGCTGAACTGTATTTGCATGTTACACAGATAAGAACCATACTAGCTAACTATAGATTGATATATTTATTTTACCCTTATTTACTACTTGTCTGCACAAAAGTCATTTAAAAAAAAAATTGCATGTCAATTATTTGCAATCAGTGTATCAATAAATCAATCAATTCATTTTCTTGCACTGGTAATTGTGTCCTTCTGAGCTGAGGAGTAGGCGTGAAAATAAAAGGACATTTCATGTCAGTAGGAGTGGCCAAGTTTAACTGAGAGGCCAATTTAGCCAGAGGCTCTTTTAGCGAGAGGCCAGACTCCCAGTCTCCAGCAGGATGCTTCTACGGTGGCTACATTATGATATCAGTCCATGAGCCAGACCCCCAAATTTGCTCCGTCAGGCTCACATGAGGTGACAATGTCTCTGAGTGATTTTTTTGAAGGTCTATGTCCCTAGAGTTGGAAAATGTGTGATAGCAGTGCAGCAATTGAAGCCTTCTCCAGTAATAACTCTCGTCCCTCAATCCCATACAATTTCCCCATAGGGGTTTTACCCTATGACAGAATGCTATTGCTCACGTATAAGCTTTAATTATATATCATTGGAAAGATTGACAGCTATCCATCAGACACATTTTTGGGATTTTCAGGTCAACAGAAGTTTAACCTTTGACCTATAGGGTATTTAACAGAATGACCTGTATAAATTGCTTTAAGGAAACCCTGACACATTTTAAACTTTGACAAGTGGTTCTGAAAGGTCATGAAATTACCTTTCAAATTATATATAATATAACTTATAGAGAGCACTAGCTACAACTATTGTTTAATAATCACCCATATTATGCCATTGTGTGTGAAATTTGGTTCCTCTATCACCAAAGATACAATTCAAAAAACATAGTTGCCCCACTACACGGAATTCTATGGCTAAGCTTCCAACATTATAATGAATTTAGTGGGGCAACTATGTTTTTGAATTGTAACTTTGGTGATAGAGGCACCAAATTTCCCACACACAGCTAGAACAGGGTTTTAACCAAATTTGTAGATACAGGGCCATCACAGGATTCAGGTGTGCGGGTGTGCGTAATGAGACAAGACAGTCTGGGGTTGATGGTAATGAATCCAGTTCAGTGACACCTAGAAAGCCGGTGACGTAGACCTCCGGAGCTGGGGAATGGAATGAGCAGCAGTGCCGGTGGGATCCGTGACAGCTTCCAACATTATTTTAATTTTTTTTACCCCTTTTTCTCCCTAATTTCGTGGTACCCAGAAGCCAGCTGCACCAATGTGTCGGAGGAAACACCGTACACCTGGCAACCATGTCGGCGTGCACTACGCTCGGCCCGCCACAGGAGTCGCTAGTGCGCAATGGGACAAGGACATCTCTGCCGGCCAAACCCTCCCCTAACCCGGACGAAGCTGGGCCAATTGTGCGCCGCCCCATGGGTCTCCCGGTTGCAGCCGGCGACAGAGCCTGGACTTGAATCCAGAATCTCTAGTGGCATAGCTAGCACTGCGATGCAGTGCCTTAGATAACACTGCGCCACTCGGGAAGCCAGCTTCCAACATTCAATGTCAATGGCACAATATGGTCGAAGCTCTGTTGACCTGAACATACTGAAAATGTGTCTGATGGATAACTGTAAATCAGAGCTTTCCAATGGTATATGATTAAAGGTTATACGTCACCAATAACTTGTTGTATACTGGCATGGTTTGTCATAGGGTAAAATCCCTATGGGAAAATTAATGGCGATGGAGGGATGAAAGAAAGAGTGATAACCGAAGAAAGCTCCAATTGCTGCAAGGCTATCACACATTTTCCAACTCTAGGGACATAGACCTTTAAAGAAATCACTATGAGACATCGTCACCCCAAGTGAGCCCGACAGATCCCCCGCCCTGGCTCATGGACTAGCATGCACACTCCACACAAAAGTGCACGCACACACATGCCTTTTCAACTATGCTTGCAAAAGATAACAGTTCGTTTCACAACAATGTCTCAGGTTATCTAAATGCCAATTCTGTGCAAAATGATCACGAAATTATTTCAAACACAGATCATGTCTATTATCTTTAAACACACGATAAGGCCACATACATTCAGGCATCTGGGAATAACACATTTAATATGTTCTGTTATTATCTCAGAGCAATTATTGTAGCCTATTAAGATTCGTGTTGACATGATGTAAGGCAACTTGAGTTTAATCCCACAAACTCCTTGGAGTTTATAAAATGTATCCAAATGGAAAATGCGTTCATCCACCATGGCCTGGATTCTCTTTAGTCAATTGGAAAATGTAGAGCAGGTCTATACTTTGGACCTAAGTTTATTTGCCTTTATCTGTGCACATAATGAGCTATATGTGTTTATGGTTTTATAGAGGTCAATTCTACTGTCACTGATTACCACATAGTACAGCTGGTCTAGAGCAGCGCTTCCCAAACTCGGTCCTGGGGCCCCCCATGGGTGCACAGTTTGTTTTTTGCTCTACCACTACACAGCTGAATCAAATAACCAACTCATCATCGAGCTTTGATTATTTGAATCAGCTGAGTATTGCTGGGGCAAAAACCAAAACGTGCACCCAGGGGGGCCCCAGGACCGAGTTTGGGAAATGCTGGTCTAGAGTCCCATATACGCCAACATTCTTTCATTAGGTTACATTTTCATACACAAGGGACCTAAAACTGAATAAACTCCAAATGACATGATACAGTGGCTTGTGAAAATGTTCACCCCCCTTGGCATTTTTCCTATTTTGTTGCCTTACAACCTGGAATTAAATTGATTTTTGGGGGGGTTGTATCATTTGATTTACACAACATGCCTACCACTTTGAAGATGCAAAATATGTTTTATTATGAAACAAACAATAAATAAGACAAAAAAACTGAAAACTTGAGCGTTCATAATTCTTCACCCCCCAAAAGTCAATACTTTGTAGAGCCATCTTTTGTAGCAATTTCAACTGCAAGTCTCTTGGGGTATGTCTCTATAAGCTTGGCACATCTCGCCACTGGGATTTTTTCCCATTCTTCAAGGCAAAACTGCTCCAGCTCCATCAAGTTGGATGGGTTCTGCTGGTGTACAGCAATCTTTGTCATACCACATATTCTCAATTGGATTGAGGTCTGGGCTTTGACTAGGCCATTCCTATTTATAGTTGCTTTAGCAGTATGCTTAGGGTCATTGTCCTGCTGGAAGGTGAACCTCCGTACCAGTCTCAAATCTCTGGAAGATTGAAACAGATTTCCCTCAAGAATTTCCCTGTATTTAGCGCCATCCATCATTCCTTCAATTCTGACCAGTTTCCCAGTCCCTGCCAATGAAAAACATCTCCACAGCATGTTTTCACCACGCTTCACTGTGAGGATGGTGTTCTTAGGGTGATGAGAGGTGTTGGGTTTGCACCAGACATATCATTTTCCTTGATGGCCAAAAAGTTAAATTCTATCTGACCAGAGTACCTTCTTCCATATGTTTGGGGAGTCTCCCACATGCCTTTTGGCAAATACCAAATGCGTTTGCTTAATTTTTTCTTTAAGCAACAGCTTTTTTCTGGCCACTCTTCCATAAAGCCCAGCTCTGTGGAGTGTACAGCTTAAAGTGGTCCTATGGACAGATACTCCAATCTCCACTGTGGAGCTTTGCAGCTCCTTCAGGGTTATCTTTTGTCTCTTTGTTGCCTCTCTGATTAATGCCCTCCTTGCCTGGTCCGTGAGTTTTGGTGGGCGGAACTCTTTTGGCAGGTTTGTTGTGGTGCTATATTCTTTCCATTTTTAATAATAGATTTAATGGTGCTTCGTGGGATGTTCAAAGTTTCACATAGTTTTTTATAACCCAACCCTGATCTGTACTTCTCCACAACTTTGTCCCTGACCTGTTTGGAGAGCTCCTTGGTCTTCATGATGCCGCTTGGTGGTGCCCCTTGCTTAGTGGTGTTGCAGACTCTGGGGCCTTTCAGAACAGGTGTATATATACTGAGATCATGTGACAGATCATTTGACACTTAGATTGCACACAGGTGGACTTTATTTAACTAATTATGTGACTTCTGAAGGTAACTGGTTGCACCAGATCTTATTTAGGGGCTTCATAGCAAAGGGGGTGAATACATATGCATGCACCACTTTTCAGTTTTTATTTTATAGAATTTTTTTAAACAAGTTATTTTTTTCATTTCACTTCACCAATTTGGACTATTTTGTGTATGTCCATTACCTGCAATCCAAATAAAAAAATCTATTTAAATGACAAAATAGGAAAAACGCAAAGGGAGATTAATATTTTTAAGAGGCACAGTACTGACTCACACGCAGCTCCTAAAAAGAGACATGTTCTTATTAGTCGAAACAGACAGAAGGCTTGTCGAGTTCACCACACTAACACATGCATTTTCCTTTACAACTGAGGATGTCAAAAGTCCAGAAGAGTTGGGCATGACCGTCGGGAGACAAGCCCACTGTCTGGGTCAGTGGTTGATTGAAAAGTCATCTTACAGTTCACAGCAGTACCAATGTTGATCATGAAATTCTTGGCCCTGTAAAGTTTAATATGTGGTATAAATATAAAGAGTCTCTGTATTTTGGACTTAGATAACTCTGATGGTCTTTATCTGGGTCATTGGTTTGTTGCTGCCAAACCTGTATAAAGTTGATCTACACCTGTAAGCTGCAGTGTGTTACATTAATGACAGCCTTCAGAGGCACCCATTATTACTGTTGACACAGGGTCCTCCCTGAGGACCTTATTGCAGACCATTCACTATATGCCTGTGGTCTGTTGGTTTGTACACAAGGATTATGTCCATTGGAACTTCACAAAGAAAGTGCAGTCAGACATAACAGGTCAGTCCCCTTTAAAGACACCATGTCAGCAGGCTGCCTGTAACAGTGAAGATGGACAGCACTAATCTCTCTGTGTTGCTCTTGAATGCTTTCCTCTTAAGCCTGTCTTGTGCTGAGGACGAGATAGCACCTCTATCCTGCCCAGAGTACCAAGAGGGCTTTGACGGCTCCTGTTATGAGTTTGTGGGTCTACCTCGTTCACATTCCTTCCTCAGTGCACAGGTTTGGTGTGAGCGGGGTGGCGGACACCTGGCCTTCATTCTAAATATCGATACACAGCAGTTCCTACAGAAGCACCTGCAGCCAGAGCAGGACTGGTGGTTGGGTCTGGCACCTGCCTCCCCAAACCTAACACTGTTGCTGAAGGTAAGAGAGCAGCCCATTCAACTAAAGTGGGCATTATTTGATAACACTAATGCATTAGATCCTTTGATCATGCAAAGGATCTCCAAAGGGTGGGAGTAGAGTGCATTGTATTCAGTTGAGCAGAAACTGCACAGAAAACCGTTACATTTCCACTGGTCTCCCAACCTAAGACTAAGATGCTGTGCTTGTTGACTCCCACGTCAGCTGGCCTCTTGCTGGGAGATTTATAATGTATTAATCTCAAACCATTGCTAGGAGACCATGCCACATTTAGATATCTCCTTTTAGCAGCTAATCAGGAACACTTGTCATTCATTAGGCTGTCTTCCTTTTTAGAATTGAGTTGTACAAAAGCCATTACATTTATGGGAGGGGTATCAGTACACATGGTTTAGATAGAGGATCATTATTACAATGCATACTCTAAATGTCTGCCATTCATGCATGAAACACAAGCTCAGGAGCACAAACAGTGTAATACTTTAAATACGAAGGTCAATATTTACTACCTTGTATTTGTATTTCTTTGTACTGTTTTTACAACCAAAGCACATAATTTCCATTGAAAGGCTATACACAGTGGCTTTTCTTTTATTCTGGTACTGTCGTTTCCTGTGGCGATAAAGACATCTTTTATGTTGATTATACAATAGCTCCTTCCTCAAGTGGAATTTTATTTTAGTGCATTTCCCTCCTTTGCTACAGCTGTGTTTGTTTTACAATATTAAAAGTTCTATCCAGCTGCACTCCTCACTCTCTGCCTCACAACCACACACACACAACAAATACAAACCAAATTGGCAGATGAAGTGCAACTCCTGGCTACAGTTGCTTGTTGCCTCCCACTGAAACCCTGAGCTCCTCAGTATGTGACCACAGCCAGCCCCTGGATCAGGGTCGTTCACCCAGTTAGAGTAGCTGACATCAGAGCCATCAAGCCAGGAGAGAGGACCTGAGGATGTACAGCACAAACACCAATGAAAATATTACATTCTATATACACCGAGGGTACAAAACATTAGGAACACCTGCTCTTCAAAGTAGAGGAAATAAAGTATTATTTTCCCACAATATTAGATGTTCAACCTGACATGCTTACTGTGTACTATCTAGTTAATTTGATAAATACTATGATAGCTTGTGTTCTCATGAGGGATGAGAACAAAATCAAAGGACTGGACAGCATACCCTATTGAAGACACTATTGAATGAAAACGATCATGATAATCACATATAATTTACATTATTAGTAGCACTTTCTGTAGTGACAAAAACAGGCCTACAATATATGCCCCTTATTATCTACACAGCTTGTACTACTCTGTTACAGTATGTACTATGTAAAGTGATTTTCCTCTCCCTCAGTATATAGGAAGCAGTGGTTGCTGTACGGCTTTCAGACAGTACCTGTACTACGTGCTTCTCTGCTTGATTCTAATCTCTCTACCTTTTATCAGTTGGATTACACAACAACCAATCTTTAGTCGACCACAATGTGAAAAATGGCACAGCATCATCAGCCAATGAACTGTAGTTGTCCCTCAGACACATTCAAATAATACAGCAACACACATGAAAATACATTCAATTCAAATACAGAATGCAATGTGATGCATTTCAAATTAAACTAAACAAAAATACCCAAGGAGGCCATTAACTAGTTTGATAAATTTCAGTTCTTGAATTTGAAGACATTGGCAAGCTTGAGCGGAGACTAGCACCTAGCACACCCAGTCATATTCATCACCCAGCTGTGTCTCTGGTCCACAGTCCAGAAAAACGTCATCCTTCAGGAGCCCATCGGGGAGTTTGGCGTCATTAAGTGCTATAGCATGAACCAATCAACAGATGGCGCAAACTGCAAGGCCCTGTATGGAAGTCCCCTTCAAATCCAGGTTGAAGTAGAAGCTGGTAAGTAAAACCAACATGAGCAGAAATAAAAGCATCTGGTCTTACATTTCCGAGAGTACAAATCTTGGTAGAATGAGACAACTTTTCTATCTACAGGTACGAATGTGACCTAAAAAATCCACCGTGGTGAGATGTTGGTGGCCAATTCATCAGCAGTCAGAGGAATCGTCCCCCCCAACATCACAGTGGGACCAGAGGTGGAGCAACAGCTGGGCTCTGGCTGCCACCAGCTGACCCTGCATGCCTCTAACAGGGTCTCGGTCTTGGGTGTGTCCACTGAGCTGCAGGTGTGTCTGCTGGAGCCTGTGGAGGGCCTGCTGGGATCAGTGATGGCTGAGGAGGGAGAGTGTCCAGACTCAGACCTCTACGTTAGTGTCTCCCTTCTCTTCCAGGTGTCTGGAGCCAACGGCAGCATCTCAGAGACCAGAGACATTTGAAAACAGAAGCATGCAGGTTTACAATATCTCAACCACTATCCAAGGTACCTAACCTATCTACTCAAACTGTCATCCAACAAACCTTACTCAGAGATTAAAACAGTGACTGATGAAGATGCATTTTTTTATTTTTTTATAATATTATTGTTTATGTTATTCATATCAACTGTTTTGTTACAGGAGCTTTGCAAGTGAAAGTCAGGGCCTGGATTGTCTTCTCACACATGGATGTGGATGTGGGGAACACAGCAGTTGTTTGTCACAACAGTTCAGACCTCAGGCAGGATGGCTATGCAAACACAATATGTTAAATAGCAAAGAATTACAAAAATATATACTGTATATTCCTCTTTAACCTTCAACAGGTAGCACCTTTTTCACTAATGTGAAGGTAATTATTTTCCTGCAGTTTTTCTTCACATATTTGTTTTCATCCCCAGACAGAAAAGCATATGAGAGTTCGCCGAGCCTATAACTTGAGAATTACTGCCAGTCCAGAAACTGCCTGTCAAGACACTGAAAGCGTCAAACTTGAGGTAACTGGCTTAGGAGGACTATCTAATGGAAAGCAGAGCAAATTTGAATGGGAATGCAGTAAGTACCAGTTAAGGCCTTTAAGCCACAGGGCTGTTGAAGAGAACCCTCTCACCTCACCCTATTACAGTATAAAATGAAAACAATGACTGTAAACGTTGTTTTATAACTTCCATTTTCTGTAACAATCTTAATAGTTTTTTTCACCTTTTACTCAGTGTCGTGTCTGTCATCTTTTTACAGCATGGCCTTATTGTGGTGTTTTCTAACCATTTTCCCTTTCCAATTCCAATAGAAGAAGACTGTAAGGGTAAGGGAAAATGCAACGATAAAACAACAGACAAGACTCGTTTGATTGAAAAAGACTGTCTTCCAAACCCATTTGAGTTCTTTGAATACACTTTTTCTGTGAAGAGACGGATTGGCAATGGGAAATGGGTTGACTGGATTTAAACACCGCGATGCATCACGGTTACTCCAACAAAATTCACCAACTTTAGAATTTGGTTATATGGGGATAGGCTTAAAATAGTGAAGTGAATATATATGTCATGCTATTTATTTCATGACAACTCCTATCAGTATCATTATAAAACAGAAAATGACAATATTATACAAATTGCTATTTAAATATCACTATAATTCTAGTATCATCATCATAATCATCCTCAGAGAAGTACAAGTAACTTGCATAGATTCTACAAGTGCCTGGATCTCTATTGGAGGGAGGTGACACCAATCTTCCTCTAGAAATTCCATCATTTTGTGTTTTGTTGATGCTGGTGGAACACGCTGTCTCAGGCGCCACTCCAGAATCTCCAATAAGTGTTCAATTGGGTTGAGATCTGGTGACTGAGACAAACACACACACCTTAAACTCCGTATGCTCCTTTGAGACCCCTCTTTCAAAGTCACTGACATCTCTTCATCCAGCCATGGTACCCAAAATAATGGGCAACTGGGCATTTTTATACATGACCCTAAGTATGAAGAGATAATAATAATTGCATAATTAACTCAGGAACAACACCTGTGTGTAAGGACCTGCTTTCAATATACTTTGTATCCCTCATTTAATCAAGTGTTTCCTTTATTTTGGCAGTTACATGTGTTGGACATCATAATGCTTTTGGACTGGCCTAAGTGGCCATACAGAATGTTGCTAAATATCTGGAATGAATCGGGTTAGAAATGATTTAGCTAAGACTATTGACAGATTTGTAATCCTTAAGTGTACCACAGGGTAATTACATTAGCATGTTAATTGACTGATTTAATTAGAATTCAGAAGTAAATTGGTCACATTTAACATGAGTTGCTCTCATGCCTATGGAGCATGCTGTAATTACACTAATACTAATATTGCATTAAATGCCCAATAATTACATAATAATGTATGTATTGCTTTGTTATTACAAAGGTAAACTGTTTCTGGTACAACACTGTTACTATTACCATTTGTATGATAACAATAACTGCTGAAGTCCATTGCTATGTATTTACGAAGCAATAATCAAGTTACTATGTTACAAAATGTGAATTAAATGTTATTAAGATGATCTATTTTATGCTAAAAAACAAAAACAAACATTCTTTCAGTTGCCAGGATAATTGTAATATAGTGGATGTAAAAAAAGACGTCAAATTCAAATTGGACTGGAACTCCAGTTGCCCAAAGGTGATTTGGCATATTGAGGACCCAAAACCTTCAACAGTAAGTCTGAGATTCCTTTATTGTTGCATGCTGAATGCAATCATATGCTTTATTGGTTTCAAATCAAATTTTATTTGTCACATACACGTGTTTAGCAGATGTTATTGCGGGTGTAGCGAAATGCTTATTTTCATGTGTGAATGAGTTTCGTTGGAGTGCATGAATCAATTTATTGACTAACCCATGTTGTCTCATTTGGAGTTGACATATTCTAGATAAATAAAACAAATTGATGCATAAACACATTATTTTTGGACTGCAGGTGATTGACTATACAATAGCCAGAGTTCAGTGTACATGAGGACAACATTTTGAATTCTGTGGTCTTCTAGGGTGCCCTGCAAAACTGTTACAACAACGCAGGGGAAAAGCCACTTAAGGAGAGAAAAGATCAAGATGGTCAGAAAGAGTACAACGTGAGCAAAAACTACCTGAAAGAAGCTTCAGATAGGTTTCAGAATCTCCATGTGATAGTTTATGGTGAGTATCTATTCCTTGTATTCAATTCCAAAAACACTATAAGTACAGGCGAAAAGTTTGGTTAACTCAGTTGATAACAGGATGTCCTTCATATATTTTGAAATTACATCAAGATGTTCCTTAGCGTATCGACAGAAAAAAAGTCAACAAATTGTCATATTTAGACATTTTCCGACTGATCAATTAGACATCGCTTTTTCTGTTTGAGATATTTACAGGAGCTTATTTTGGATTGATTCATCCTCAGAAAGTATGGACCTAATGTAACATGTTCACGAGTGGAAATAAGATATCAATATCCCTTTATATCACCGTTCTTTAAATAAGGAAACTTTTGAATATGCCAGGTACACCATTCAGATACCAGGTGTTATGACTCCTGCACCTGCTGATACTACGCTACCTGTAACCGCTGCTCCAGCTATCACCTTAAGTCCCCCTTCATGTAGTATTTCCCCTCCAAATGGCACCGTTCTGGATCCTTTCAATACCACCTGTACAACACCTACATCTTGCACAAACGGCTGCCAATATTGTTTTAAAACTGACCAAGGTGAGTATCCCTCTTTGCCAGTGTTATATATTTCAGGAGACCTTCTCCCATCAAAACAGTTTAGCACCAGAGCCAGATTAAGATAAAAATGCCATATTGATTTAGTTTTAAAAAATGATCTATGTCATCAGATTGTTTTTCTTCTATATATTTTAGGTAAACATCTGCGCTGCAGTTCTGTAAATAAAGTAACATTAATCATTCTACCTGTTGGGGAGCAACTACAGCTGTCGGCAAGGTGACTGTTACAGAATTGAACACAAAGACCCGTGGAAGTACAACAATCACCACTGAGGTTTGTTATTACCAAACAAAATCAATAATCAATTATATAATTTACAAATGATTTAATGTATGGGCTCCGTCTTGCCTTTCGTCTCCATAGTTCACATCCATTTAGTAATTGGAGCATTCATTTAATTGTTATCCCCCAAGGTGCGGCCAGCCAAGTCCGGTTGTCACGACTTCCACCGAAGTCAGCTCCTCTCCTTGTTCGGGAGGCATTCGGCGATCGAAGTCACCGGCTTTCTAGCCATCGCCGCTCCATTTTTCATATATCCATTTGTCTTGTCTTGTTTCCATACACACCTGGTTTTCGTTTCCCCAATTAAGCTAATTGTATTTAACCCTCTGTTTCCCATCATGTTTTATGTGTATTGTTTCATGTTGCGGTGGTGTCTTTTACGCGCTTTACTTTTGTTATGTTCCGTGTTTTTTGAGCACATTTTATTTATGTTGTGCTCTCGTTTTGGAACTTTAATAAAGCCTGTTTACATCACGCTACTCTCCTGCACCTGACTTCGCCTCTTTTACACACGCTGACACCAGTACCCCAGTGCAGGAGCTCCAATCTGCAGTGGCGAACACAGTGGCTAATCTAGATAAGCAACCCAATAAGCTCCTCTGCAAGCTTTTCCTTCCCTCACCTGGGTGCTGATGTCCTTTCTCCAGATGAACCAGTGGATGTGCGAGTAAGTGTGCATATGGGACTATATACTATATTTATGTATTATCATGAGTCAATATGCATGAGAGGGATTTTCATTGTGTGAATAGTTTTTTTAACTTGGTGGTTTTGTTGATGAATATTTAGGTAGTGCTTTTAAACTCTCTCTCTTGATTCACTATTTCCCACTTGTTACAGATGCTGAGTTTGAAGAAGAACCCATTTTCATGGAGCGAGGAGAACAATACTACCAGCACTGTGGGGTCTGTCTCCCTGACCAGAGGAGACGGTTCTGTTATCCCCATAGAGAACCTATCTGAGGAGATTGAGGTCAGAGTGCTGCAAATCTCTGCATATTCTATGTCATTTGAGAGTGAAACAACTCTACTGTTGCCTTCATAATACCTATGAAATTAAAGATACAATAATGCAGATCCTGGATCAGATATCGTTGGCGAATGACATCATGTTGTATATAAGAAATGATAATCTCATCTCTTCTTTGAAAAACATAACCTCTTCTTTGATACTCAGATCCTCTTGCCAAAGCCTGAAGGAGGGCAAGCAAACAGCACAATACTGTACTTGGGGAAACTACAGCACACTGATGATCGACGTCCCTTCACCTGATGTAACACTGGTGCTGAAGATAAAGCCATCGAAGGACATAACCTTTCAACTGTTCCTGGGGTATAAAGACTACTCAAACGATGAGCAATACATAGCCAAGACTCAGATGCCTCACCAGAGCAACACGCAAGGTGATGTACATATGAATCACGTAGACATAACAATTGTGAAGTATGATGAACGGATAACATTTAATGTTTAGAAAATGTGTGTGTCACGTCGTTCGTCTGAGGAAGAAGAAGAGGACCAAGGTGCAGCGTGGTACGTGTTCATGACTTTAAATAACACTAGAACAAAACGGAACAAACGAAACAGTCCTGTCTGGTGCAGACAAAACAGAAAACAACTACCCACAAAACACAGGTGGGAAAAGGCTACCTAAATATGGTTCTCAATCAGAGACAACGATAGACAGCTGCCTCTGATTGAGAACCACACCCGGCCAAACACATAGAAATAGACAACATAGACTACCCACCCCAACTCATGCCCTGACCAACCAAAATAGAGACATAAAAAGGATCTCTAAGGTCAGGGCGTGACAGTGTGTGTGTGTGTGTGTGTGTGTATTTTGAGTCCAGAGGAGAAATACACCTGGGTCCTGGTTCCCAATGATTTGACAGGAAAAGTTGGGGTGCATTACCTTGTTGTGAGGCCCGTTGTAGAAGCAGGGGTTAAATCTGTCAATGCCACTGTGACTGTCACCTCCATTGCTGCCCAGTGCAAGTATTGGAATGAAACCTTATCCACCTGGAGTGAAGATGGCTGCAGGGTGAGTGAAACAAGTACTACACAACACCTTATGATAAAACAAAGGCACATTGCAGCATCCCTGCAATCCTTGACCAGGCCATAATGAAATGCATAAACCAACTGTGATCTCCTTAGGTTGGTCCTTTAACCACCCAGTGCTTATGTACGCACTTGACCTTCTTCGGGAACTCTTTCTTCGTCATGCCCATTCTCGTAGACGTGTCACGTACAGCTGAGCTCTTTGCCACCTTTGCCCAAAATCCTGTGGTGGTGTGCTTTATTGGTTCCATCTTTGTTGCTTACGTATTGGTGGTCATATGGGCACGCGGGAAGGACATCCAGGACACAACCAAGGTCTGACTTGAAAAACCACTGCTACCATTTTATCATCTTTGCCGTTGAAATTGCTGTTGATGCAAAGTTTTACCTTCAAGTGTTACTTCTTGTAGGTAAAGCTGACATTGTTGGAAGATAATGACCCCTTGGCTGAATACCGTTACATGCTGAATATCAGCACTGGGCATCGGCGTGGTGCTTCCACCTCCTCTCAGGTCAGTACCGACAGTTTCCACTGCTGCAGGACATCATATTCTGTTCTCTGTTAAAACAACACTCAGTCACCCTGACCCTGTGTTGCTGCTGCAGGTTACTGTGACTCTGCTGGGCACGGAGGGAGAGAGTGCGCCACACCATCTCACTGACCCTGACAAGCCTGTTTTTGAGAGGGGTGCAGTGGATACGTTCCTGTTGACCACACCCTTCTCTCTGGGGGAGCTGCAGAGCATCAGGCTGTGGCACGACAACTCAGGGGGGCACCCTGCCTGGTAGGAGAGTGGACGGGGAGGAAAATCCATGACCAAAGTTGAACTTTGAAGTAAAGATGTAGGCCTAGTTGACGATAAGAGTTTTCGTGCAGGTACATAAACAAAATATGGTGCAAGATGTCGAGACAGGACAGAAGTGGCACTTCCTGTGTAACTTATGGCTGGCCATAGATATGAGTCAGTGCACTCTGGATAAAGTTTTCCCTGTAGCCACGGAGATGGATTTTAAGAAATTCAGGTGACATGAAACTTGAATGCACCTTCGAATGGTAAAATATGAATAACAAGATAATTGTCTATGTAACAAGCTTCCTATACCGTATATTCTGCAGTAATATGTTCTTCATGAGGACGGCAAAGGATTTCCGTGATGGCCACATCTGGTTTTCTGTGATCAGCCGGCCTCCAACGAGCACCTTCACATGTGTCCAGCGAGTCTCCTGCTGTTTCTCTCTGCTGCTCTGCACCATGCTGACCAGTATCATGTTCTGGGGCATCCCTACCGACCCCTCTGAGCAGACCATGGACCTGGGTATGGACACCTGCACGGTAATGGTGCTGTTTGTCAGTGATGTGTACGCCAAGGAACTTGAAGCTTTCCACCTTCTCCACTGCGGTCCCGTTGATGTAGAAAGGGGGCTGCACCCTCTGCTGTTTCCTGAAGTCCACGATCGTCTCCTTTGTTTTGTTGACGTTGAGTGAGAGGTTTTTTACCAGGCAACACACTCCCAGAGGCCTCACCTCCTCCCTGTAGGCTGTCTCGTCATCGTTGGTAATCAAGCCTACTACTGTTGTGTCGTCTGCAAACTTGATGATTGAGTTGGAGGCGTGCTTGGCCACGCAGTCATGGGTGAACAGGGAGTACAGGAGGGGCCTTTACCACCTGGAAAGTCCAGGACCCAGTTACACAGGGCGGGTTTCAGACCCAGAGCCTCGAACTTAATGATGAGCTTGGAGGGTACTATGGTGTTGAATGCTGAGCTATAGTCAATAAACAGCATTCTTACATAGGTATTCCTCTTGTCCAGATGGGATAGGGCAGTGTGCAGAGTGATGGCGATTGCATCGTCTGTGGATCTATTGGGGCGGTAAGCAAATTGAAGTGGGTCTAGGGTGGCAGGTAAGGTAAAGGTGATATGATCCTTGACTAGTCTCTCAAAGCACTTCATGATGACAGAGGTGAGTGCTACGGGGCGATAGTCATTAAGTTCAGTTACCTTTGCTTTGTTTTGTTGGGTACAGGAACAATGGTGGCCATCTTCAAGCATGTGGGGACAGCAGACTGGGATAGGGAGAGATTGAATATGCCCGTAAACACACCAGCCAGCTGGTCTGCGCATGCTCTGAGGACGCGGCTAGGGATGCCGTCTGGACCGGCAGCCTTGTGAGGGTTAACACGTTTAAATGGTTTATTCACGTCGGCCACGGAGAAGCCCAAAGTCCTTGGTAGCGGGCTGCGTCGGTGGCACTGTGTTTTCCTCAAAGCGTGCGAAGAATGTGTCTAGCCTGTCTGGAAGCAAGACGTCGGTCTCGGCGACGTGGCTGGTTTTCCTTTTGTAGTCCATGATTGTCTGTAGTCCCTGCTACATACAGTGGGGAGAACAAGTATTTGATACACTGCCGATTTTGCAGGTTTTCCTACTTACAAAGCATGTAGAGGTCTGTAATTTTGATCATAGGTACATTTCAACTGTGAGAGACGGAATCTAAAACAAAAATCCAGAAAATCACATTGTATGATTTTTAAGTAATTAATTAGCATTTTATTGCATGACATAAGTATTTGATACATCAGAAAAGCAGAACTTAATATTTGGTACAGAAACCTTTGTTTGCAATTACAGAGATCATACGTTTCCTGTAGTTCTTGACCAGGTTTGCACACACTGCAGCAGGGATTTTGGCCCACTCCTCCATACAGACCTTCTCCAGATCCTTCAGGTTTCGGGGCTGTCGCTGGGCAATACGGACTTTCAGCTCCCTCCAAAGATTTTCTATTGGGTTCAGATCTGGAGACTGGCTAGGCCACTCCAGGACCTTGAGATGCTTCTTACGGAGCCACTCCTTAGTTGCCCTGGCTGTGTGTTTCGGGTCGTTGTCATGCTGGAAGACCCAGCTACGACCCATCTTCAATGCTCTTACTGAGGGAAGGAGGTTGTTGGCCAAGATCTCGCGATACATGGCCCCATCCATCCTCCCCTCAATACGGTGCAGTCGTCCTGTCCCCTTTGAAAAGCATCCCCAAAGAATGATGTTTCCACCTCCATGCTTCACGGTTGGGATGGTGTTCTTGGGGTTGTACTCATCCTTCTTCTTCTTCCAAACACGGCGAGTGGAGTTTAGACCAAAAAGCTCTATTTTTGTCTCATCAGACCACATGACCTTCTCCCATTCCTCCTCTGGATCATCCAGATGGTCATTGGCAAACTTCAGACGGGCCTGGACATGCGCTGGCTTGAGCAGGGGGACCTTGTGTACACTGCAGGATTTTAATCCATGACGGCGTAGTGTGTTCCTAATGGTTTTCTTTGAGACTGTGGTCCCAGCTCTCTTCAGGTCATTGACCAGGTCCTGCCGGGTAGTTCTGGGCTGATCCCTCACCTTCCTCATGATCATTGATGCCCCACGAGGTGAGATCTTGCATGGAGCCCCAGACCGAGGGTGATTGACCGTCATCTTCAACTTCTTCCATTTTCTAATAATTGCGCCAACAGTTGTTGCCTTCTCCCCAAGCTGCTTGCCTATTGTCCTGTAGCCCATCCCAGCCTTGTGCAGGTCTACAATTTTATCCCTGATGTCCTTACACAGCTCTCTGGTCTTGGCCATTGTGGAGAGGTTGGAGTCTGTTTGATTGAGTGTGTGGACAGGTGTCTTTTATACAGGTAACGAGTTCAAACAGGTGCAGTTAATACAGGTAATGAGTGGAGAACAGGAGGGCTTCTTAAAGAAAAACTAACAGGTCTGTGAGAGACGGAATTCTTACTGGTTGGTAGGTGATCAAATACTTATGTCATGCAATAAAATGCAAATTAATTAGTTAAAAATCATACAATGTGATTTTCAGGATTTTTGTTTTAGATTCCGTCTCTCACAGTTGAAGTGTACCTATGATAAAAATTACAGACCTTTACATGCTTTGTAAGTAGGAAAACCTGCAAAATCGGCAGTGTATCAAATACTTGTTCTCCCCACTGTATGTCTTGTGTCTGAGCCGTTGAATTGCGATTCCACTTTATCTCTATACTGACGTTTAGCTTGTTTGATTGCCTTGGAGTGAATAACTACACTGTATATACTCTGTCATATTACCAGTCGCCTTGCCATTGTTAAATGCGGTGGTTTGCGCTTTCAGTTTCGCACGAATGCTACCATCTATCCACGGTTTCTGGTTAGGGTAGGTTTTAATGGTCACAGTGGGTACTACATCTCCTATACACTTCCGTATGAAGTCAGTCACCGTATCCGTGTATGCGTCTAGATTATTTTCCCACACTCCCTGGAAACATATCCCAGTCCACGTGGTCAAAACAATCCTGAAGCGTGGATTCCGATTGGTCACTTCCTGTTTGAGTTTCTGCCTATAGGACGGGAGGAGCAAGATGGCGTCGTGGTCAGATTTGCCTAAAGGAGGGCGGTGGAGGGCCTTGAAAGCATCCCGGAAGTTTGAATAGCAATGGTCGAGAGTCTTAGTAGCGCGAGTAGGACAGTCAATATGTTGGTAGAATTTCGGCAACCTAGTCCTCCGATTTGCTTTGTTAAAATTCCCAGTTACAATAAATGCAGCCTCAGAATATGTGGTTTGAGGTGGGATGTAAATGGCCGTGGCGATGATGGAGGAGAATTCTCTTGGGAGATAATATGGTCGGCATTTAATTGTGAGGTATTCTAGGTTGGGTGAACAAAATTACTTGAGTTCCTGTATGTTCCTAGAATTACGCCATGAGTCGTTAATCATGAAACACCCCCCTTTCTGCTTCCCGGATAGATATTTATTCCTGTCTGCGCGATGTACTGAGAATCCTGTTGGCTTTACTGACTCCGACAGAGTATCCCGAGAGAGCCATGTTTCCGTGAAGCAAAGTATGTTACAGGCCCCGATGTCTCTCTGGAAAGAAAACATTAATCTAAGCTCATCAACTTTATTATCCAAAGACTGAACATAAGCGAGTAATATACTCGGAAGCGGTGGGTGGTGTGCGCGCCTCCTAAGTCGAACTAGCAGGCTGCCTCGAGTGCCTCTCCTCTGCCGGCGATGTTTTGGGTCGGCCTCTGGAATAAGTGCAATTGGGTGAGTGAATAAAGGATCTGCTCCAGGGAAGTTGTATTCCTGGTCGTAATGCTGGTAGTTCTGGTGAGTTACCGCCACTCTAATATCCAATAGTTCTTCCCGGATGTATGTAATGACACAAAACATTTCCTGAGCTAATAATGTAAAAATAAATAATAAAAAAGTTTTCTAAGAGCTAGTTGCGATGCTGTCATCTCCGTCGGTGCCATCTTCAACCACCGGTGATTGCATCAGGTCTACCATCCTCTATCCAAAATATATAAATAAGCCACACAATGAAAACGAACACAGTTGGTTGACTAAGTTGGCTAAGCTAGCCCTACCATGCATAGATTAAGCAGAAATAAAGCTTGGCTTGACTGGCCCATAGTTGCATGGATAAACTGCAAGCTTGGCTAGCTACTGTAGCTAGCTACAACATAGGTGCTTTTCGCAATGCGGGTATATTTACATACACTAGTGTTGCTCCCTATTGTATTGGGTTGCACAAAACCAGTCCGTGGGAAGCCAGAAGTAAATAAAAATTACATTTCAATTTACTGTGCTGGTGTGCAAGATGGTTGGTCATTAAAGGGATACTTCAGGATTATGGCAATGAGGCCCATTATCTACTTCCCCAGAGTCAAATGAACTTGTGTATACTATTTTTAGTACTGTTTTACCTCAGTTAGCCATAGTTTAAAAGTGACTGTTTTTTTGGTATCTGCGTGTCGCCTTTTCCCCTACATTTTCCCCCACGTGGGCCACCCCTCTAGCATTTCGAGTTTCAGCCAATGAGCTTGAGCCTTTCGCCATTTGAGTGACGGCTAGCAAGATGCACACAAAGCAGAGCGAGAAAAAGCACTGATGTGGTGCACATATCTGCAAATATGTGATGTAGTATGCAATTTTCGGAAAAACACTTTTGGCTCATGAGTGCTACTTTTAGAACTACTGGCAAAAAAAGTATACAAAAGTACTAGAGAATCTCTAAGAAGAGAGGAATTTTAAACCAAATATCTAAAGGAACATGTTATTAAAAATACATTCCAAACGTGGGTCTGTTGTAGGCCCACTTCCTCTCTGCTTACCTCATGTCAAAACGAAATTCCCACGCAAGTTTTAATAATATAAAAAAAAACATAATTGCAAACAATGTCTAAACAATTCAAAATGTTATGTGGCCCGTTGATTTAACATTTATATAAAACTTAAAGAACCATTTCATGCATTAGTGCTTTGAATTTGTCCTCTGGTGCGGCATCATTATTCATGTAAATATAAATGTTCAATGATTTTCAAATAGACAAGAAAATGAATTGTCTTTATATCAGTCATGATTTTCTGGAATTTCAATTGAAAAACAAATCATGTCCTTGTACAATGATAATAAAAGTGCTTCAACCATTACATTTTGAGTAAGATTTACTGTAATTTTGCCAAACCTAGAGAAAAATGAATTAATTTACTTGTGGTGTCTTATGATGATGTTACCTGCCACATGCTTAACAATTATTTTCAAATTTTGTCCAAGACAACACCTTTTTCCCTTTCATTTATCAGTGTCACCCCGTAGTACATTCTGTCACACCTTTGGACAATACACAACAGGCAGTTAAAACATATTAATGACAATTTCAGAAGTTTCTAACCACTGTACAATTCAACTTCTAAATATTAGCAAGTGATCCTCGTTAAATAATTTCAAGTGTGCCCACTCCAAATGCAGGGCCTCAGGAGAGTCCTATTTCCCCAAGTCAGCAGTGGGTAATTTGCACGCCTGCTGCCTTAATCCTTGGGTATAATAGCTGTTTCTCAGGCTCACTCGCCGGAATCAAACCCTGATTCCTCATTACCCGTGATCACCATAGTGTGCACAGAAGAACCGATCGAAAGTTGATAGATCAGATATTATAATGAAACGTCACTGCAACGAAGCGCACGCTATCAGCTCAAGGTTATCTAGAGTCACAAAAAGTGTCCGGGGTGCCCGAGAGGACCCCACATGGGTTTTGGGTTTGATAAATGCACGAATCCTCGAAAGTCAACGTTTGTTGGCATGTACAGATGTAGGATCTTAATTTGATCACCCTGTTGCAGGATAACTTTCCTGCAATGCAGGACATTCAAAAGCTGTAGTGTAGGTTTGATAAGGCTTCTGAAGTTTGTAATTTCCACTTGATTTTCACTTATGAAAAATGTATCAAACCCTACAAGAATGTTTATTAATTACAATCCACAAAATAATTCACATTTCCTGTTTCAGTAGGATTATTTTCCTGCTGTAGCAAACTGGCTCAAATTAAGATTCTACATCTGTATTAGCTCTAGATTTGCCACAGTTATCCAAGTAATGTTGGAGTGATCAAAGCATCCATAACTGATGAGCTATTAGCAGTTTCATTGTACCGGCCATGTGTACTTAGACTTGCATGGCTTAATCTTTGAGCCGCACCCAGTGGGAGGCCTCGACCTACCCAGAGCAGCCAGCAGCAGCAGGCCATGCGACACAGTCCCCCTCAAAAACGAACCATATTTGGTTAGTAGAGAATCTACTGAGTATTTTCTACCCCACTTTAGCTGAGACAGGTAGAAAGTTCTCTCTCTAATATGTATCCCATGTACAGTGTATTACAGCTGGCAACCAAAGAGTTGCTGGTATCAACTTCTAGATGCCATTGCCTGCCGCTGTGCCCTTGAGGTGTCACTTAACACCTCACAAACCAGCTCCCCGGGGCCCAGTGTGGTATCCCCCCGCACCTTTCCAAACCCTGTATATGTACAGTACATACAGTGCCTCTGGAAAGTATTCAGACCCCTTGACTTTTTCCACATTTTGTTACGTTACAGCCTTATTCTAAAATGGATCAAATAAATACAAATTCTCAGCAATCTTTTATTTATTTATTTTTTTATTTTACCGTTATTTTACCAGGTAAGTTGACTGAGAACACGTTCTCATTTGCAGCAACAACCTGGGGAATAGTTACAGGGGAGAGGAGGGGGATGAATAAGCCAATTGTAAACTGGGGATTAATTAGGTGACCGTGATGGTTGAGGGCCAGATTGGGAATTTAGCCAGGACACCGGGGTTAACACCCCTACTCTTACGATAAGTGCCATGGGATCTTTAATGACCTCAGAGAGTCAGGACACCCGTTTTAACGTCCCATCCGAAAGACAGCACCCTACACAGAGCAGTGTCCCCAATCACTGCCCTGGGGCATTGGGATCTTTGTTTAGACCAGAGGAAAGAGTGCCTCCTACTGGCCCTCCAACACCACTTCCAGCAGCACCTGGTCTCCCATCCAGGGACTGACCAGGACCAACCCTGCTTAGCTTCAGAAGCAAGCCAGCAGTGGTATGCAGGGTGGTATGCTGCTGGCTAATCTACACACAATCTACACACAATACCCAATAATGACAAAGCAAAAACTGTTTTTTTGACATTTTTGCAACACAGAAAAACCTTATTTACATAAGTATTCAGACCCTTTGCTATGAGATTTGAAATTGAGCTCAGGTGCATCATGTTTCCATCATCCCTGAGATGTTTCTACAACTTCATTGGAGTCCTCCTGTGGTAAATTCAATTGATTGGACATGATTTGGAAAGGCACACACCTGTCTATATGAGTTCCCACAGTTGACAGTGCATGTCAGAGCAAAAACAATGCCATGAGGTTGAAGGAATTGTCCATAGAGCTCAGAGACAAGATTGTGTCGAGGCACAGATCTGGGGAAGGGTACCAAAAAATGTCTGCAGCATTGAAGTTCCCCAAGAACACAGAGGCCTCCATCATTCTGAAATGGAAGAAGTTTGGAACCACCAAGATTTTTCCTAGAGCTTGCCACCCGGCCAAACTGAGCAATCGGGGGAGAAGGACCTTGGTCGGGAAGGTGACCAAGAACCCTATGGTCACTCTGACAGAGCTCTAGAGTTCCTCTGTGGAGAACCTTCAAGAAGGACAGCCATCTATGCAGCACTCCACCAATAAGGCCTGTATGGTAGAGTGGCCAGACGGAAGCCACTCCTCAGTAAAAAGCACATGACAGCACGCTTGGAGTTTGCCAAAAAGCACCTAAAGGACTCTCAGACCAAGAGAAACAAGATTCTCTGGTTTGATGAAACCAAGATTCAACTCTTTGGACTGAATGCCAAGCGTCGCGTCTGGAGGAAACCTGGCACCATCACTACGGTGAAGCATAGTGGTGGCAGCATCATGCTGTATTTTTTTTCTTCAGCTGCAGGGACTGGGAGACTATGCAGTTTATCACCAAAGCCACCCACCACTGAGACCTGTATGCTCTCGTCGGCTGGCCCTCGGTACATATTCGTCACCAGACTCACTGGCTCCAGGTCATCTATAAGTCTTTGCTAGGTAAAGCTCCGCCTTATTTCAGCTCACTGGACACATGGAACGAGGGGTTAATACGGTAATCAGGGGGGAGTTGTAACCTATAACAAACCTAATTCAATCTCCTCAGGACTTTAAATGGCCCCACAAACCGCAGACCCAGCTTCCGGCAGGGCAGGCGAAGGGGCAGGTTTTGGGTCGAGAGCCAGACCCGGTCGCCTCACTGCGGTCGGCACTCGCCTTTTGCCGCCTGATGGCCCGTTGTAGATGCACATGAGCAGCGTCCCATGTTGCCTCCGAGTGCCGAAACCATTCATCCACCGCAGGAGCCTCGATCTGGCTCTGATGCCACGGTGCCAGGACCGGCTGATAACCTAACACACACTGGATTGCCAAATTGGCATATTCGGGAGGAATGTGCATGGTGGATACCTGGTTTGGACTCTCCACCGTAGTGGCACCTAAGGAAACACCTACACACCTCCCTGAGCACTGACGGGACCATCCCTTGAGAGCCCTCTGTTGCCACGAAATAATGGGATCATGAGAGGCCAACCAGGGAAGGTCCAACACAACAGGATACGCAGGAGAGTCGATCAGAAAGAGACTAATTCTCTCCTCATGACTCTCCTGCGTTATCAAACGGAGTGGAGCTGTGACCTCCCTGATTAGCCCTGACCCCAAAGGACGACTATCTAAGGCATGTACAGTGAAGGGAACATCAACAGGAACAATAGGGATCCCTAAACTAAGTGCAAAAGTACGGTCAATAAAATTCCCAGCTGCGCCTGAATCTACTAGCGCCTTATGCTGGGACTGCTGGGAAAACTCAGGAAATGCGATATACAACCACATGTGTGCAACAGGGAGCTCTGGGTGAGGTGTGTGCCTACTCACCTGAGATGATCCACCAGTACTCCGCCTGCCACCTCTACTCCCTGGAGAACCTCCCCAGCACCGACCAGCAGTGTGTCCTCTGCGGCCACAGGTGGTGCAGGGAATGGTTCCCCCTCCGGTCCCCCTCATAGCAGCACCTCCCAGCTCCATCGGGGTAGGATCAGAGGTGCTGGGGGATGGAACTGACGGACCCCGATCCTTACGTCCGCGGGAGGCCAACAGGTTATCCAACTGGATGGATAGGTCCACCAGCTGGTCCAGGTTAAGGGTGGTGTGCCTGCAGGCTAGCTCCCTACGAACGTCCTCTCGTAAACTACACCTGTAGTGGTCGATCAGGGCCCGCTCATTCCATCCCGCGCCGGCGGCCAGAGTTCTAAAGTCCAGAGCGAACTCTTGAGCGCTCCTCATCCCCTGTTTTAAATGGAACAAGTGTTCCCCCGCTGCTCTCCCTTCAGGTGGATGATCGAAAACCGCCCGGAACCGGCGGGTGAAATCTTCGTAGTTGTCCAACGTCGGGCCTTCTCTTCCCCAGATGGCGTTGGCCCAGACCAGTGCTTTTCCAGTCAGACAAGAGATGAGGGCGCTCACTCTCTCGCGTCCCGAGGGGGCCGGCTGAACAGCTGCCAGGTAGAGTTCCAGCTGGAGTAGGAACCCATGGCACCCGGCAGCCGTTCCATCATACGCTCCCGGGAGCGAGAGCCAAATCCCACTGGATCCTGATGAAGGAGGTGTGGACATCTGGGTCGGTTGTTGTGGGAGCTGGATAGGTGGAGTCAGGCGCAGGACACAGTGATGAGTATAGTCCGACAGTTTACTCAAAAATTAAGAATAATATTCCAACACGGAAAACACAAAAATCCAAAACACAAGAACACGAACCCACATGACAAACAATAACGCACAAAACAGAGAGGGAAGCCAGAGGGTTAAATAAGGAACATAATTAATGGAATAGAAATCAGGTGTGTATAATGAAGACAAAACCAAACGAAAATGAAACATGGATCGGTGGCGACTAGAAAGCCGGTGACGTCGACCGCCGAACGAACAAGGAGAGGGACCAACTTCGGCGGAATTCGTGACAGTATGTGTGTATTTCGGAGGGGTTGGGTTAAAAGGCGGAAGTAAAATTTCAGTTGGACCTTGTGTGCAATTGACCATTAAACTGATTTTTTTTAAAAACAATAATTAAATAATAAAATGCTGACACTGGTACGTTGAGAATATTGGGCTGTAGAGAAAAAAACTTTACTGTCTTAGCTAAAGTGGGGTGGAAAATACTCAGTAGGGTTTTAACTAACCAAGGATGTGTAGTTTTGGAGGGGGACTGTGCAGTACATCTCCAGCAACATTTTGTTATCCACCACCTCCATAGCTCCCAATACAATAGATTACAATTAAAACATATTTTTTATTTGATTTCATAAAATACTTACTGCCTTTTCTTATTGCCACAATAAAAGTGGCCATTGATTACATTTCAATATCTTTTTAATCAACTAATAATATTATTACAATCTGTTGAAATGCAGGCTTTTATTTTATTAAGTTTTCCTCATTCCCCTACAAAAGTGACATCAACTTGACTGGCAGTATAGTACTGGGTTGAGAGCGGAAACATAGTTCATTGTGGCTCTAATACTTCTACTACTATTTTGATACGTCCTTGATATACTTTGAAAAGGAAATTCTGACAGTAAAAATATATTGATTTCTTATCATTTGAATAAGGCAGGTTAGAGCTTCTGCTAGGGTTTGAATAGTGGTTGGATATACAGTATAAAGGTCTCTCTCTAACCAGAGTAGCCTACTGGAGTGTATAGCACCGCATACTGGGCACAATCATCTTATACTGCATGCAGGCTGCAATGAGTGCAACATCATTGGCAGCCTTAAAGAAAGAGTAAAACTCGGAGGCTGTTGACAGACGGGCCAGAGGACCTTATTATAGCCCATTGCTCTGTTTGTTTGTGAACAAGGATAATGCAACCAATGGGAACTCACAAAGACAGACTGTAAGGCGGACAGCCCTTTGTTGGAGCCAGAACAGATCATTCTGTGATGTTGAAGTGGTGACAGGGAATTGCTGACGTCAGTCCCCTTTAAAGATAGCATGTCACCAGGCTGCCTGTAACAGTGTACAGGTGAAGCGGTGAAGATGGACAGCACTAATCTCTCTGTGTTGCTCTTGAATGCTTTCCTCTTAAGCCTGTCTTGTGCTGAGGACGAGATAGCACCTCTATCCTGCCCAGAGTACCAAGAGGGCTTTGACGGCTCCTGTTATGAGTTTGTGGGTCTACCTCGTTCGCGTTCCTTCCTCAGTGCACAGGGTTGGTGTGAGCGAGGTGGTGGACACCTGGCCTTCATTTTAAACGACGAAACCCAGCAGTTCCTACAGAAGCACCTGCAGCCGGAGCAGGACTGGTGGCTGGGTCTGGCACCTGCCTCCCCAAACCTAACACTGGACTCTGCTGCTGCTGAGGGTAAGAGGACAACTGAAGAAAACACTAATTGCCATCAACATACTGTATAATGATAGATATGATTATGTAAAGGAAATCAAAGGTTGAGAGCAGACTGTCTTGTGCATGGATGTATTTGCAAAGAGTTATTTTATTATGTGTTAGAGTGTATGATTTAAAGTCTTATGAAATTGCCATGATATGAGGGGATTTCTATGTAAAAGGACCAATTATCACTAACAAGAGAAGTTCATAGGATCATGTCAAATCTAGAGTCAAATGAAAGCTATATTTTTTTAAATTAAGGAATATATACATTTTTCGACCATTTTCTATCCTAAATATTAGAAATAACAAGCAAAGGCTTTGACTGCTGGTCAAACAGATGGAAAAGGGGTCTTAGAAAACATCTACCAGACGTTGGTTCAGATTTGATCCGATCCAATAAAATGTTGTCTTGTTTTGGGAGGAGCTCGTTATTAAAATAATAGCCGGTGTGTAGAATAATACCCAAATATGCAAAGGTGGATATACAATTGAAGTCGGAAGATTACATACACTTAGGTTGGAGTCATTAAAACTCGTATTTCAACCACTCCACAAATTTCTTGTTAACAAACTATAGTTTTGGCAAGTCGGTTAGGACATCTACTTTGTGCACGACACAAGTCATTTTCCCAACAATTGTTTACAGACAGATTATTTCACTTATAACTCACTGTATCACAATTCCAGTGGGTCAGAAGTTTACATACACTAAGTTGACTGTGCCTTTAAACAGCTTGGAAAATTCCAGAAAATTATATATTGGTTTTAGAAGCTTCTGATAGGCTAATTTACATAATTTGAGTCAATTGGAGGTGTATGATCATGATGCTATCCATAATGATGTTATCGGGTGTGTAAGTCCACTTCATTACTGTAGTTCAATAACCAAAAGAGGTTCAAGGTTAAGGTTTCATGTCATAGCTGACACCCCATTGTTTCTGCAGACATCTTTTGAATCTTCCTTCGGAGCAGATATTTAACTGAGTTTTTGGAAAACGTGGTCCCATAAAAACCTGAGGGAGATTTTACCGAAATTCTGTTACCAAATATGCATCTGCACAGTTTTTCCAGGAAATGTATTTACTGTATTGTAAAATGTTACGTGTAAAATGTTAAAAGTAGTCTTACGTAAAACATCTGAGTCTCAGTGCAATTACAGTGCATTCGGATATTATTCAGACCCCTTGACTTTTTCCACATTTGGTTACGTTACAGCTTTATTCTAAAATGGATTAAATACATTTGTTCCTCATCAATCTACTCACAATAAACCATAAGGACAAAGCAAAAACATGTTTTACAATTCTTTGGCAAATTTATAAATTTTTTAAAACAGAAATACCTTATTTACATAAGTATTCAGACCCTTTGCTACGAAATTTAGCTCAGGTGCATCCTGTTTCCATTGATCATCCTTGAGATGTTTCTACAACTTGATTGGAGTCCATCTGTGGTAAATTCAATTGATTGGAAATTATTTGGAAAGGAACAAACCTGTCCATATAATGCCAGGCGTCACGTCTGGAGGAAACCTGGCATCATCCCTACGGTGAAGCATGGTAGTGGCAGCATCATGCTGTGGGGATGTTTTTCAGCGGTAGGGACTGGGAGACTAGTCAAGATCGGGGCAAAGATGAATGGAGCAAAGTACAGAGAGATCCTTGATGAAAACCTGGTCCAGAGAGCTCAGGACCTCAGACTGGGGCGAAGGTTCACCTTCCAACAGGACAACGACACTAAGCACATAGCAAAAGACAATGCAGGAGCGGCTTGGAGACAAGTCTCTGAATGTCCTTGTGTGGCCCAGCCAGAGCCCAGACTTGAACCCATTTGAACATCTCTGGAGAGACCTGAAAATAGCTGTGTAACGACACTCCCCATCCAACCTGACAGAGCTTGAGAGGATCTGCAGAGAAGAATGGGAGAAACTCCCCAAATACAGGTGTGCTAAGCTTGTAGCGTCATACCCAAGAAGACTCGAGGCTGTAATTGCTGCCAAAGGTGCTTGAACAAAGTACTGAATAAAGAACCTGAATACTTATGTAATTGTGATATTTCATAATTAATTTTTTAATACATTTTCTAAAATTTCCACAAACCTGTTTTGCTTTATCATTATGGGGTATTGTGTGTAGATTGATGAGGGGAAAAAATTATTTAATCCATTTTAGAATAAGGCTGTAACGTAAAAGAATGTGGAAAAAGTGAAAGGGTCTGAATACTTTCTGAATGCACTGTACGTTACCATGGAATTGCCCATGATGACTTTGGGTGAGAGTAGGCCTAAATATTTAATTGATATTTGAAAGAGGTAATAGTGTTTTGGGGTTGTTGTTTTTTCATAGAATAATCTTACTAATTAATCTTAATAATCTTACAGCTGAGCTGTGGCAGAAGTATTCCTCACAATCTGTTTTTTTTTCATGATTATTTGCATCAGAAATCAGTTCAATTCCCAGTCTCCTAAACTAACATGATCCGCCCACCTGCCTACCACTTCTCTTGAGACAATGGTCACTCTTGGTCTTGTTTTCTCAGTAGACCTTCTTTGATCTGGCAGTAAAACTGGAAGTAGACACAGGCTGGGTTTGGTGGCTATCTCTCAAGTCAGCTGGCCTTTCTGTGTCTCGCTGGGAGATTTATAATGTATTTATCTCGCACCATTGCTAGGAGACCATGCCACATTAAGATATCTCCTTTTAGCAGCACATGGCTGATGAAGAACACTTGTCATTCAATTGGAGCTGCTGTCCAGTCCCTTGATTTAGACAGGCCTTTTTAATTCCCGCACAAAGGACCAACTTTATCACCTATTCACAGCCGGCTCCTGTGGCATTGACTTTGTTTTCTTACGTCATATCCCTTACTCTGCTTTTCAAGTGTTTTATTACGTGAATTAGAGTATTAACAGAATGATGTATCAGGATGAACAGATGGGATATAATTTTGTAGGAATATATGTCACAAATATAATATAACAGAGTACTTACATACTTTATTTCCTCTACTTTGAAGAGCAGGTGTTCCTAATGTTTTGTACCCTCGGTGTATATAGAATATAATACTTTCATTGGTGTTTGTGCTGTACATCCTCAGGTCCTCTCTCCTGGCTTGATGGCTCTGATGTCAGCTACTCTAACTGGGTAAACGACCCTGATCCAGGGGCTGGCTGTGGTCACATACTGAGGAGCTCAGGGTTTCAATGGGAGGCAACAAGCAACTGTAGCCAGGAGCTGCACTTCATCTGCCAATTTGGTTTGTATTTGATATGTGTGTGCACGCATGCGTGCATGCATCTGTGTGTGTATGTATGCAGAATAACAAGGTAGCGAGGAATATACTGTATGCGCTTGCTATTCCCTTTCACTCTAATTATTAAACCTTATTTACTTCTTTGTCTCAGAATCTGGGCGCTCCATTGCTTGTGCTGACCACAATGCGACACTACAGTGTGGTTCTGGTCAGGTGATAGAGATTGATGACAGCTTCTATGGTCGTAAGACGGTTCACTACTGCCGGACGAGTCCCGCTTCTTCAGCCACCTCCACACAGGAGGAGTGTAGCTGGATAGATGTTGTAGATTCAGTGACAGGTATGGTGTGAAGTCTAATGTTTTTGAAACTTTTGAAATATTGTGCAAGGTGTATTTTGTCCATTAATGTTGCTCCATCCATCACTTAGGATATTGATATAAATGTATGTTTAGTTTTGACTATTGATTCAAGAATAGTCTTGTTCTTACATCGTATGAGTAAGAACATTAAAGGTCCAATGCAGCCGTTTTTATCTCAATATCAAATCATTTCTGGGTAACAATTAAGTACCTTACTGTGATTGCTTTCAATTAAAATGGTGAAAAACAAACATAAATAGCTTCTTAGCAAAGAGTCATTTCTAAAGCAAGAATTTTGCTTGGACTGTCTGGGAGTGGTCTGAGTGGGAAGGGGAAAACTGAAAACTAGCTGTTATTGGCAGAGAGGTTTGGATTTAACTATATTTCTTATTGGTCTATTAACTAACTTATCGCCTGGTGATGTTGCGAGGCAGGCCAACACTCCATCCCACTAAAACAGGCTGACATTTCACACAGTCTTTTCAAACAGCTCTTACACTAAAAGGGCATTATCATAATTTGCACAATATCACAGTATTATTCCAGCCTAATAGAGTAGAAATATATATTTATAAAACACAGGAAATCACGTTTTTGACTGCACTGGGCCTTTAAGCAAAGTGCTTTTAATGGGTCAAAGTAATTGCCTGCTGTACAGTATTTGATCATTGCACTGTTAGGACACGCTGCTTAAAGTAAAAAGCAGAAATGTAAATAGTGTAAAGCAAACACAGATTCAATAAAGGGCCCAGCAATTCAATAGAGGCAGCAATTCAACTTAGTTCCACTTCAGCAGGATGCCATTACCAAACAACTACATGATGAACAATATTTAAACATTGAGCTCTTAGAACATGTTTGGATTTGCAAAACATAGAGCAGAACTGTAAATATTGTAAAACACACACAGCTTCAACAACGGCACCAGATGCACTGAGGCAGCAATAAAACTTAATTGCACAAATCACCAAGAAAATATGTATTTGTGTCTTAACAAAAACCATAATAGAGGTACAGATGCTGGTACAATGTCAAGACTGAAAGTAAGGCCACAAAATGTACCAGTTTTAAATGGTTGTAATACTGTCAATGAAATCTAAATGTACTGCACTAAATACGGACCGTAGGTTTAAGCCATTGCTTAAGCTAGTGCTTCATGTATGAATGACAAATAGAATAGGCATTGTGATAATAATCCTTCCTCTGAACAGTGTGCACACAATTTATATTTTCAGAGCACTTGGATAAGTCTATTATAATGATAATGTGGATGATCTTAATGATGATTTTGATGACAATTATGGTGGAAAACTCTCCTCCTCCTCTATTTCTTCACCTCTCATATCTCTATTTCATGTACATTATTTCCAGGAGACTGCCATGGGCTGCAGGCATGCCAGGCCACGGCAGATGTGGCCTCTTTTGGTGAACCATGCCCAGGGCTTGGAAGCTACCTGTCTGTGGAATACAGCTGCAAAGATGGTCAGAACATTCTACCCCTGTCACTGTCTCTCCTTCCCTCCCTTCTACATTCCATTTAAATACTCAAATATGTTTTCAGCTAGTGAAGGCCTCGATTTACGTTTTTTCTAATGTTGTATTTCAACACATTATGAGTGGTGGCTAGCACACACAATCTAACCTAGCCATGTCTGTGGTCCACAGGTCTCCACTTATTAATGAGCAAGTTGGCTGCCGTCTTTGACAATGTCTCCATAACAGTGAAGTGGCTTCTCCATCCCTTCCAGGGCAACCTGACCTGCACTCTAAGTGCTGGAGATGGGCACAACATCGATCCTTATAGTCCAGAAGAGTGAGTAACTGAGTAATGTATATCACCCAACATCAAAGCCAAAAAGTCCCTAATTCATTCACAATTAATGGAATTTACACTCTCACAGGTTGGAGAGCAGTGTGGTTCATAAATACACTCGCCCGGGTGTCTTCATAGTTGGGGTGGAGTGTACCACCAGTGAGTGGCATGTGACAGCTCAGAAAGCCATCACCATTCAGGAGCCCATCGGGGAGTTTGGTGTCATTAAGTGCTATAGCGTGAACCAATCAACAGATGGAGCAAACTGCAAGGCCCTGTATGGCAGTCCCCTTCAAATCCAGGTTGAAGTAGAAGCTGGTAAGTAAAACCAACATGAGCAGAAATAAAAGCATCTGGTCTTACATTTCCGAGAGTACAAATCTTGGTAGAATGAGACAACTTTTCTATCTACAGGTACGAATGTGACCTACAAAATCCACCGTGGTGAGATGTTGGTGGCCAATTCATCAGCAGTCAGAGGAATCGTCCCCCACAACATCACAGTGGGACCAGAGGTGGAGCAACAGCTGGGCTCTGGCTGCCACCAGCTGACCCTGCATGCCTCTAATGGGGTCTCGGTCTTGGGCGTGTCCACTGAGCTGCAGGTGTGTCTGCTGGAGCCTGTGGAGGGCCTGCTGGGATCAGTGATGGCTGAGGAGGGAGAGTGTCCAGACTCAGACCTCTACGTTAGTGTCTCCCTGGACCGGGGGGCCCCGGTGCAGCTTCTCTTCCAAGTGTCTGGAGCCAACGACAGCATCTCCGAGACCAGAGACATGCAAAACAGAAGCATGCAGGTTTACAATATCTCAACCACTATCCAAGGTACTTACCCAACTACAATCAGAAACAATGACAGAAGATAGGAAAAGATTAAACGTTTCCTTGTTTATTTATATCAGCTGTTTTGTTACAGGAGCTTTGCAAGTGAAAGTCAGGGCCTGGAATGTCTTCTCACACATGGACGTGGATGTGGGGAACACAGCAGCAGTTTGTCACAATAATTCAGACTTTCAGACAGAGGAGCAAAAAAGGCTTCCCCGGGATAATGTGGAAATCACTTCCGATCCAGAAAGTCCATCTGACTTCACTCAAAGTGTCTCACTTGGGTTAACTGGCTTGAGTGGAGTACCCGGAATCAGTGAACCTGGGATACAACTTGAATGGGAATGCAGTAAGTACCAGAGCTGAGAACACTCACCTCTCAGTTCAACTCATTAGTAGGCTACAGTAACAAAGTCTGTCAAGACTTTTAAGTGGCCCACTTGTTCAAGTCTTATCTTCAAGGCCAGTGCTAGTTATAAATCTGAAATCCGAAGATTTTAGTTTTCAGTTCAGGCACAATCTTTCTATGAATATAATTGTTCTTCTAAACTCACTAAGTAACAATGGCGGTATTTCTCTGGTTTCCGGGTGACAGTATCGATTGTGTAGTACCTTTAATGTCCTTTCAGCACAGATGTTATACTCAAACCATGTTCCCCATTTATTCCAACAGATGAACAATGTAAATGCAGAGACAAAACAAACCAGGAGACTCATGTGATTACAGCAGCCTGTCTTCCAGACCCATTTCTTTTTTATATATACAGTTTTACTGTGCAGAAGAAAAATGGGGCCGAAGTGGCTAAAGCAGAGAAATGCATCACTGTTACTCCGCCAGAATTCACCGATGTTACCATAAGGTAAAACGAGGGAGGGAATGGCTCATTAGACAGATGTATAGTCCTGAGTGACATTTTGTTTGTTAGGAGAGGTTTGCATTATCAAACGAAGAAGCTAAATGGCTGATTTGAATCAAATTCTAAGTTACAGTAATCTATGTCCCAGAAGATCTATTGTATGATAAAAGTTAACCTTTATTCTTTTAGTTGTTCTAATTGTAACCCAGTGAACATAAACAACGATGTAACCCTCAAATTGGAGTGTACCACCGCAAGGAGTTGCCCAACAGTAGTTTGGCATGTTGAGGACACGAGACCTTTGACAGTAAGTCTGAGACTCCTCTATTGTGCATGTTGCACACAAGCATATTTATGAATAGTGGTTTCAGTGCATGAATAGATAGAACTTCTGTTGTCTAATTTAAGTTTAGATATACTTTATTAGTCCAGACAGAAATATGTCTGCTATTAACCAACCCCTCCGACATGCACACAAACACACAGGTGTTTGAACACACATACACACAAACATACATTCATTTGTAATGTGTCACATGAGCAAAATAAGTAACCTGAAATGAATGCATGTGCAGTTGGATTGTATAAAAGCTGTAGTCATTCTGTACAACGACAGTGTCTATGAAGGAAACTTCATAATTTTGAGCTAATTTCTTCTAGGGAGACCTCAAACACTGCTACAAAAAAGCAAAGCAAAGACCACTGCTACACAGAATAGATGGTGGCAATGAATACATGGTGACAAGTGACAATCTGAAAAATGCACAGTCCAGATCTCTGAATCTCAATGTGATAGCGTATGGTAGGTATTCATTGATTTTAGAGTATGTGTTGTTACACGTGCTTTAGTTACAGATAATAGTATCACTTATGTTGAACCTGACATCAGAATGTCAAATTAGCTATTGTAATGTGGGCCATAAAATGAATCAAGTGTTCCAATGTGTTATATTTTAGGTAGTGTATCATTTGATCATGGATATTTAGAGTAAATACATCCAGATCAACATTTACAGAATGTATTTATTTACATTAATGTAACCTATTCAACTTTTTGTTGTAGGTAAGACGACATCTGGCGTTGTCAAGTACACCATTCAGATACCAGGTGTTGCAACACCTGCACCTGTTGCCACTAACATACTGCCTGCTACTACCTTACCGGCTGCTACCACCATCCTACCGGCTGTTACTACTCGTCCAGCTGCTACTACCATACCAGTTGCTACCATCCCACTGGTAGCCACTACCCTACTGGCTGCTACCACTATAGCGGCAACTACTACTGTATCTGTAACTGTGCCTGAAATAACAGCCCCAACTACATTCACCAACCTCCATTCCTGTATAATTTCCCCTCAATCAGGCACAGTTCTAGATGCTTTCAATATCACCTGTGCAACAACCTCCTGCTCCACAGGCAAATGCCAATATTGTTTCAAAACTGACAAAGGTGAGTTGTCTGAAATCTGTCGACAATGTAGTCTATTTCAAGAGACTTTCCCCTATCAAAGAAGTTGAATAGTAGGACCGTAAATCAAAAATCAAAAATTCAGTTCACTGTATGAAAATACTTTATATAATATGTATTTATATTTCAGATAAACATTTGCGCTGCAGTTATGGAAATGAAGTAAAGTCAATCTTCCTACCTCTCGGGAACAAACGTTACAACTACAGTCTGTCTGTGGTGGTTACTCTAACAAATGGGGATAGAAAAACCAATGCCACAATCACCACTGAGGTTTGTCATCAAGTAAAAATCCTTTCATTTACTTAATGATTTAATGCATGGAAACTGTCCTGCCTTTCTGCTCCATAGAGCTCACATTTATAATGTAGTATCTGGAGCTCACATTTGATTGTTGTCCCCCAAGGTGTGGCCAGCCAACTCCAGTTCCTCAGTGGAGAATCTGCAGTCTGTGGTTGACAACACTGTCGCTCAGCTACAGCAGCAGGGGTTGCTCACTGGGGAGACCCTAGGACAGATGTTCAAGTCTGTGTCCGACATTCTGAACAAGGGCTCCAGTGAGGATCAGAAAGGTGCCAGGGAGGAGGTGAGAACGGGGTAATATTCTAAGGTCATAGGGAGCATGGGCTTTGATGCCAGGAATGTCTACGCCAGGGATGAGCAACCCGGGACCCGCTTTTGTAGTCCCGTGGATCAATTTCCAAAAACGAAGCACCAATAATTATAATTGTTTATAGCCTTTATAGACTAATAATGCCTTTATAGACTAATAATGAGCAGTTTATAAACTACTTATCATGGTTGGCTCCAGGCATAAGCGGTCACTTAGGGCCCCTGGCTGCTAAGACGGGGACCAGTCAAAGAAATTGGCCCACGAGGTGCAAGGCCAAGTCTCGCTTAGGGCCCCCAAAAGACTAGGGCCGGCCCACTCTACTGGTGTAATGCATTTAGCTAAGAGCGGTAACTGGTTTAACTGCAGAAATTGATCAATTGCAAAATTCAGTTGACTGCATGTCTGGCTATGGATGAAGGTACGCAGACCCGCGAGCCCCTGCAGCTCCTCATGATGAGTTCACATTTTTTGTTTCCCCTCACCCCCATCAAAGTTGGCCATCCCTGGTCTAGGGACTCTGTGTATTGTTGAAAGTAAGACATTACACTAAACTAAAAGAGTTACGATAAATTAGTATGAAGTTCAAGACAAAAGGAAGTGTCTCTTTAGATAGATGTTTATGAGGTATTCTGATTGATGTTCCAGCTGCGAGAACAGATGCTGAGCACCATGACTGCAGTGCTGAAGAATGTCCCCAACAACACTCCTCAGGAAGTGCAGCTGACGGCCAGAGCAGTGGCAGGGATCACCAAGAGGAGGGAAGAGGTCAATTCCGCTGCTCAGGTACACTTGGATATGAGAACAAGGCAACATAATCTTTTCCAAACATGTATTGCTGAAAGAGAGCAGAGATTTAGTTCCCAATGGTCTATGTTGTGCTGTGGATCTTTTCCAGCTAGAAGCTAGCTCCCTGGTGGGAGACCTCAGCTCTTCCCTCCTCTATATGAATGTCAGTGAGCATGGTGGAGAAGAGATGGTGCAGGCAGCTACACCAATTGTAGAGGCAGCCAGCAATATCCTGGGAGTCTCTTCAAATGCAAGCACACAGGTGATATACAGTTGAAGTCGGAAGTTTACATACACTTAGGTTGGAGTCATTAAAACTTGTTTTTCAACCACTCTACAAATTTCTTGTTAACAAACTATAGTTTATGCAAGTCGGTTAGGACATCTACTTTGTGCATGACACACGTAATGTTTCCAGAGGCAAAAGAAACGCACACCTATTTAGGCGAGGTGCTGGCTAGCGGAGTGGAACACTTAAAAAAAATAAAGGAGAGCCGCACACTCTAGGAGCTCAGATGCAAATATATTTATGTACAACGTTTCGACAGACAAGCGGTCTTCATCAGGGTATTAGCTATAAACTATACAAACTATAGTTTTGGCAAGTCGGTTAGGACATCTACTTTGTGCATGACACAAGTAATGTTTCCAACAATTGTTTACAGACAGATTATTTCACTTATAATTCACTATATCACAATTCCAGTGGGTCAGAAGTTTACATACACTGAGTTGACTGTGCCTTTAAAACCTCTTGGAAATAGGGGGCGCCCTTTTCACTTCTGGATAAAATTGTGCCCAATTTAAACGGCCTCGTACTCTGTCCTAGATCATATGATATGCATATTATTATTACTATTGGATAGAAAACACTCTGAAGTTTCTAAAACTGTTTGAATTATATCTGTGAGTAAAACAGAACTCATTTGGCAGGCAAACTTCCAAACAGGAAGTGAAAATTCTGAAATGGGTTTCTGTGAAAGGCATTGCCTATTCAATTGTCTTGTATTTATGGATCTGTATGCACTTCATACGCCTTCCACTAGATGTCAACAGGCAGTAGAACGAAGTGTCTAGCCTTCCCTGGGACCGGATGAGAGTCGTTGGAGTGAGAGGTCAGCCATATTGGTAGTACTTGGCTACGCACTTAGGTTTGTCATATCGTTGTCTACAATGCGTTAGGTAGACACGAAGAAATGCTCCGTCTGGGACGTTATTGGATATATTTGTGAAAAACATCCTAAAGATGGATTCTCAACTGAGTTTGACCAGTTTATTCGACTTTTATTATGACTTTTTGAATTTTTCGTTCATGCGTAAAATCTTCATGGACACGTGAGCTCCACCATGCTAGCCAAAGTTGCTAATTCGACAGAAGAAATGGACATTCTAAAACAAAACAACGATTTATTGTGGAACTAGGATTCCTGGCACTGCATTCTGATGAAAGTTCATCAAAGGTAAGGGAATATTTATGATGTTATTTCGTATTTTTATGGACTCTTTGGACTCTTTGGACTTTTATGGAATCTGGCGGAGAATGGCTGAGCGCTGTCTCAGATTATTGCATGCTGTGCTTTGTACTAAAGTTATTTTTTTTAAATCTAACACAGCGGTTGCATTAAGAACCAGTGTATCTTTAATTCTATATGCAACATGTATTTGTCAGCAAAGTTTATGATGAGTTTTTCTGTTAGATTACGTGGCTGTCTAAAATTTCTCCGGACATTTTGGTGCCATTTGTGACCATGGCGGCAATGTAGAACCACGATTTATAGCTATAAATATGCACATTTTCGAACAAAACATAAATGTATTGTATAACATGATGTCATAAGACTGTCATCTGATGAAGTTGTTCAAAGGTTAGTGATTCATTTTATCTCTATTTGTGGGTTTTGTGAAAGCTATCTTTACGGTGAAAAAATGCCGTTGTGTTTTGGGATATTGTGGTGAGCTAACATAAATATATGTTGTGTTTTCGCTGTAAAACATTTTAAAAATCGGACATGTTGGCTGGATTCACAAGATGTTTATCTTTCATTTGCTGTATTGGACTTGTGATTTCATGAAATTATATTATATGATATCCCTGTGGCGCTAGGCTAGGCTATGCTTGTCAGCGTTTCTGATGAGGATGATCCCGGATCCGGGATGGGGGGTCCGTAGAGGTTTTAAACAGCTTGGAAAATTCCAGAAAATGATGTCATTGCTTTAGAAGCTTCTGATAGGTTAGTTGACATCATTTGAGTCAATTGGAGGTGTACCTGTGGATGTATTTCAAGGCCTACCTTCAAACTCAGTGCCTCTTTGCTTGACATCATGGTAAAATCAAAAGAAATCAGCCAAGACCTCAGAAAAAGAAATGTAGACCTCCACAAGTCTGGTTCATCCTTGGGAGCAATTTCCAAAAGCCTGAAGGTACCACATTCATCTGTACAAACAATAGTACGCAAGTATAAACACCATGGGACCACGCAGCCGTCATACTGCTCAGGAAGGAGATGCGTTCTGTCTCCTAGAGATGAACGTACTTTGGTGCGAAAAGTGCAAATCAATCCCAGAACAACAGCAAAGGACCTTGTGAAGATGCTGGAGGAAACGGGTACAAAACTATCTATATCCCCAGTAAAACGAGTCCTATATCGACATAACCTGAAAGGTCACTCAGCAAGGAAGAAGCCACTACTCCAAAACTGCCATAAAAAAGCCAGACTACGGTTTGCAACTGCACATGGGGACAAAGATCGTACTTTTTGGAAAATGTCCTCTGGTCTGATGAAACAAAAATATAACTTTTTGGCCATAACGACTATCGTTATGTTTGGAGGAAAAAGGGGGATGCTTGCAAGCCGAAGAACACCATCCCAACCGTGAAGCACGGGGATGGCAGCATCATGTTGTGGGGGTGCTTTGCTGCAGGAGGGACTGGTGCACTTCACAAAATAGATGGCATGATGAGGAAGGAAAATGATGTGGATATATTGAAGCAACATCTCAAGACATCAGTCAGGAAGTTAAAGCTTGGTCGCAAATGGGTCTTCCAAATGGACAATGACCCCAAGCATACTTCCAAAGTTGTGGCAAAATGGCTTAAGGACAACAAAGTGAAGGTATTGGAGTTGCCATCACAAAGCCCTGACCTCTATCCTACAGAACATTTGTGGGCAGAACTGAAAAAGCGTGTGCGAGCAAGGAGGCCTACAAACCTGATTCAGTTACACCAACTCTGTCAGGAGGAATGGGCCAAAATTCACCCAACTTATTCTGGGAAGATTGTGGAAGGCTACCCAAAACGTTTGACCCAAGTTAAACAATTTAAAGGGAATGCTACCAAATACTAATTGAGTGTATGTAAACTTCTGACCCACTGGGAATGTGATGAAAGAAATAAAAGCTGAAAGAAATCATTGTCTCTACTATTTTTCTGACATTTCACATTCTTAAAATAAAGTGGTGGTCCTAACTGAACTAAAACAGGGAATTCTTACTAGGATTAAATGTCAGGAATTGTGAAAAACTGAGTTTAAATGTATTTGGCTAAGGTGTATGTAAACTTCCGACTTCAACTGTATATAGCTTCACTGAGTTCCCTGATGACAGTAATGAATTATGGTTACTTTTCAGGACTAGTGCATTTTGTTTGTCTTTCACAGAGAAAGGTCTCAAAGATTCTCCTGAACAGTATGGACAATGTGCAGAGTGCACTGTTAAATGGCAAAAAGGTTGGTCAGGAGCCTGCCATTATCAAGAGCCCTGAGATCAGTGTGTATGCTAACAGGTAAGAGACAGAGCATTGGAGTGAAAACATTACTATAAAAAATGCAAGGCCTGTCACATAAATGTAACTTGAAATATGTAATTTGTATTTAGAATACAATATCTCAAATACAAAATGCTTCTGTTAAGTTGCCTCAATTTTGAGTTACAGTATATTATACACTCTCTTCTCTTAGGATGTCTCCAAATAGCATTCAGATGCAGTCTATAAACATCCCAGATAGCTCCTCTGCAAGCTTTTCCTTCCCTCACCTGGGTGCTGATGTCCTTTCTCCAGAGGAACCAGTGGATGTGCGAGTAAGTGTGAATGTCTGCGAGTGAATGTGTGGAGGTTAGTGAGGGATTTATCACAGAAGTGAATACGGCAGTGAAAGTGTTGTTTTTTTGTGTCAAGTATTAGGGAGGGTTTCATTTGGTTAACTGTTCATGTAGTAATTGTCTATTAGTATATTGTGGACGGTTTTAACCCTCATTCCCTTATCTCATAATATCCTTATTTTTACAGATGCTGAGTTTTGAGAAGAACCCTTATTCTTGGAGTGAGGGGGGTAACATCAGTGGTGCCATGGGGTCTGTGACACTCACCAGACAGGATGGATCAGCCATCCCTGTGGAGAACCTGTCTGAGGAAATTGAGGTCAGAACGCTGCAAAGGTGTACCAATTTTAGTGGGTCTTTTCTCTTGAGAGCCCTTGATGTCCAAGACTTACAGTATATCTTCTAAGATAATGTCCAAGACTTATACTTTAAAGACTATATGATCAAGTAGACAGAATTATTATTACAGTTGTATATATTACAACATCTTCTATGATTCTCAGATCCTCTTGCCGAGACTTGAAGGCGGGCAGGTAAACAGCACAATCCTTGACCTGGGAAACTACAGCACACTGATGATTGACGTCCCTTCACCAGACATAACACTGGTGCTAAAGATGGAGCCCTCAGAGGACATACCATTTGTACTGTTGCTGGGGTATAAAGACTACCCAAAGGACAAGCAATATATAGCCAAGACGCAGATGCCTCACCAAGGCAATTCACAAGGTGATCAACCTCCTGAACTGACTTCTTGTAAATGGCAGAGACATAGGACTATTGTGAAGCATAATGAACAAACAACACTGAGTGTTTAGAAAGATAAATGTGCTTGTGTTGTGTTTATTTTGGGTACAGAGAGATACACCTGGGTCCTGGGTCCCAATGATTTGACAGGAAAAGTTGGGGTGCATTACCTTGTGGTGAGGCCCATTGTAGAAGCAGGGGTTAAATCCGTCAATGCCACCGTGACTGTGACCTCCATTGCTGCCCAGTGCAAGTATTGGAATGAAACCTTATCCACCTGGAGTGAAGATGGCTGCAGGGTGAGTTCAACAAGTACTACACAACACCTAATAATAAAATATTGGCACATCACTGCAACCAGGCACTGCCAATGTCAAATGCATAAACTGACTGTGGTCTCCTTAGGTTGGTCCTTTAACCACGTCATTGGTCACTCAGTGCTTATGTAACCACTTGACCTTCTTCGGGAGCTCTTTCTTCGTCATGCCCAACCTTGTGGATGTGTCCCGTACCGCTGAGCTCTTTGCCACCTTCTCAGACAACCCTGTGGTGGTGTGCTTTGTTGGTGCCATCTTCATTGCTTATCTCTTGGTGGTCGTGTGGGCACGCAGGAAGGACATCCAGGACATAGCCAAGGTCTGCCTTGAACAATCCCTGCCGCCATTTTCTAGACAATTTTTGTCCAGACTATACAGACACCTTGAGGACATGCTACTCTGGTGATCCAATCAGCAGATTTCCAGTGCTTAGATTTACCAATTTGAGAATGTATCTTCCTGTTGGTTTTCTGTTGATGCAGAGTTTCATCTTCAAGTGTTACTTCTTGTAGGTGAAGGTGACATTGTTGGAAGATAATGACCCCTTGGCTGAATACCGTTACATGCTGAATATCAGCACTGGGCATCGGCGTGGTGCTTCCACCTCCTCTCAGGTCAGTACCGACAGTTTCCACTGCTGCAGGACATCATATTCTGTTCTCTGATAAAACCACACTCAGTCACCCTGACCCTGTGTTGCTGCTGCAGGTTACTGTGACTCTGCTGGGCATGGAGGGAGAGAGTGAGCCACACCACCTCACTGACCCTGACAAGCCTGTTTTTGAGAGGGGTGCAGTGGATACGTTCCTGTTGACCACACCCTTCTCTCTGGGGGAGCTGCAGAGCATCAGGCTGTGGCACGACAACTCAGGGGGGCACCCTGCCTGGTAGGAGAGTGGACGGGGAGGATGTCTCACAGTAGTAGAGGGACAGATGGATTTGACGTTAATTAAAGCTGACGTTTGAAATTGTGGATGTAGTTGACAATAACGGTTTTCATGCAGGTATATAAACAAAGTGACGGTGCAGGATCTAGAAACTGGACAGAAGTGGCACTTCCTGTGTCACTCATGGCTGGCCATAGATATGGGCCAGTGCATCCTTGATAAAGTATTCCCTGTTGCCTCTGACACGGATTTGAAGAAATTCAGGTGAGCATGGATGCACCTTGGTATGGCAATATGTATATCCCAGGACAATTGTCCATCAAGTAACTAAATCTTCTTACACTGTATATTCTGCAGTAATCTGTTCTTCATGAAAACGGCAAAGGATTTCCGTGATGGCCACATCTGGTTTTCTGTGATCAGCCGGCCTCCAACGAGCACCTTCACATGTGTCCAGCGAGTCTCCTGCTGTTTCTCTCTGCTGCTCTGCACCATGCTGACCAGCATCATGTTCTGGGGCATCCCTACCGACCCCTCTGAGCAGACCATGGACCTGGGTATGGACGCCTGCACGGTAATGGTGCTGTATGGAAATAATAACATGTTTTCAGAACATTAAGATTTTCTCTCTCTCTCTCCTGTAGGTCATATCGAGTTCACCTGGCAGCAGGTGATGATTGGAGTTCAGAGTTCAATCATAATGTTTCCAATTAATCTCCTCATTGTGAGTATCTTCAGAAACACCCGCCCCCGAGAGACGAAGCCTGGAAAGCCCAAGGCAGAGGTGTCCAAGCAGGGGAAGACTGGCAGAGTGACTCCCTCACAGCCCCCCTCCCCACAGAGGGAGAGAGAACTCACACCAGACACTGTCATCAAGGTAAAAGAAGTAAACCATTTTAACAGAATTTGTGATCAAGAGTCACCCTGTTTGCATCGCCACAGTAGCAAAGCTGTTAATACAGTGCATTCAGAAAGTATTAAGACCCTTTCCCTTTTTCCATATTTTGTTACATTACAGCCTTATTCTAAAATGGACTAAATAAATACAAATCCTCATCAATCTACACACGATACCCCATAATGACAAAGCGAAATCCGTTTTCTTTTTTTTCTTCAAATGTATTAAAAATAAAAAACAGAAATACCTTATTTACATAAGTATTCAGACCCTTTGCTATGAGACTCAAAATTGAGCTCAGGTGCATCCTGTTTCCATTGATCATCCTTGAGATGTTTCTACAACTTGATTGGAGTCCACCTGTGGTCAATTCAATTGATTTGACATGATTTGGAAAGACACACCTGTCTATATAAGGTCCCACAGTTGACAGTGTATGTCAGAGCAAAAACCAAGCCATGAGGTCAAAGGAATTGTCTTAAAGCTCCGAGACAGGATTGTGTCGAGGCACAGATCTGGGGAAGGGTTCCAAAACATTTCTGCAGCATTTAAAGGTCCCCAAGAACACAGTGTCCTCCATCATTCTTAAATGGAAGAAGTTTGGAACCACCAAGACTCTTCTTAGAGCTGTCCGCATGGCCAAACTGAGCAATCGGGGGAGAAGGCCCTTGGTCAGGGTGGGGACCAAGAGCCCTATGGTCACTCTGACAGAGCTCCAGAATTCCTCTGTGGAGATGGGAGAACCTTCCAGAAAGACAACCATCTCTGCAGCACTCCACCCATCAGGCCTTTATGATACATTGGCCAGACGGAAGCCACTCCTCAGTAAAAGGCACATGACAGCCCGCTTGGAGTTTGCAAAAAGGCATCAAAAGGACTCTCAGCAATGAGAAACAAGATTTTCTGGTCTGATGAAACCAAGATTGAACTCTTTGGTCTGAATGCCAAGCACCTGGCACCATCCCTACGGTGAAGCATGGTGGTGGCAGCATCATGCTGTGGGGATGTTTTCAGAGGCAGGGACTGGGAGACTAGTCAGGATTGAGGGAAAGATGAATGGAGCAAAGAACAGAGAGTGATGAAAACCTGCTCCAGAGCGCACAGGGCCTCAGACTGGGGTGAAGGTTCACCTTCCAACAGGACAACTACCCTAAGCACACAGCCAAGACAACGCAGGAGTGGCTTTGGGAAAAGTCTCTGAATGTCCTTGAGTGGCCCAGTCGGAGACCAGACTTGAACCCGACCTGAAAATAGCTGTGAGGTGACGCTCCCCATCCAACCTGACAGAACTTGTGAGGATCTGCAGAGAAGAATGGGAGAAACTCCACAAATACAGGGGTGCCAAGCTTATAGTGCCATACCCAAGAAGACGCTAGGCTGTAATTGCTTCCAAAGGTGCTTCAACAAAGTACTAAGTAAAGGATCTGAATACTTTTATGAATGTAATATTTAAGTTTTTTATTTTAAAAAAATGAGCAAATAAACAGTTTTTGCTTTGTCGTTATGGGGTAGTGTGTATAGATTCATGAGGGGGGAAAAAATCTATTTAATCAATTTTAGAATAAATCCAATCAAATCAAATTTTATTAGTCACATGCGCCCAATACAACGGGTGTAGACCTTACAGTGAAATGCTTACTTCTCTAACCAACAATGCAGTTAAAAAAAAAATGGATAAGAATAAGAAATAAAAGTAACAAGTAATTAAAGAGCAGCAGCAAAATAACAATAGCTAGACTATATACAGGCGGGTACCGGTACAGAGTCAATGTGCGGGGGCACCGGTTAGTTGAGGTAATATGTACATGTACAGTGCCTTGCAAAAGTATTCATCCCCCTTGGCGTTTTTCCTATTTTGTTGCATTACGACCTGTAATTTAAATTGATTTTTATTTGGATTTTATGTAATGGACATACACAAAATAGTGCAAATTGGTGAAGTGAAATGAAAAAAATTACTTGTTTAAAAAAAAAAATAAGTAAAAAGGTAAAGTGGTGCGTGCAAATGTATTCACCAACCTTCGCTATGAAGCCCCTAAATACGATCTGGTGCAACCAATTACCTTCAGAAGTCATAACATAATTTGTTAAATAAAGTCCACCTGTGTGCAATCTAAGTGTCAAATGATCTGTCACACGATCTCAGTATATATACACCTGTTCTGAAAGGCCCCAGAGTCTGCAACACCACTAAACAAGGGGCACCACCAAGCGGCATCATGAAGACCAAGGAGCTCTCCAAACAGGTCAGGGACAAAGTTGTGGAGAAGTACAGATCAGGGTTGGGTTATAAAAAACTATCCGAAACTTTGAACATCCCACGAAGCACCATTAAATCCATTATTAAAAAATTTAAAGAATATGGCACCACAACAAACCTGCCAAAAGAGGGCCGCCTACCAAAACTCACGGACCAGGCAAGGAGGGCATTAATCAGAGAGGCAACAAAGAGACCAAGGATAACCCTGAAGGAGCTGCAAAGCTCCACAGCGGAGATTGGAGAATCTGTCCATTGGACCACTTTAAGTCGTACACTCCTCAGCGCTGGGCTTTATGGAAGAGTGGCCAGAAGAAAGCCATTGCTTAAAGAAAAAAATAAGCAAAAAATAAGCAAACAAGCAAACGTTTGGTGTTCGCCCAAACATATGGAAGAGGGTACTCTGGACAGAGGAGACAAAAATTTGAGCTTTTTGGCCATCGAGGAAAGCGCTATGTCTGGGCCAAACCCAACACCTCTCATCACCCCGAGAAACAGCATCATGCTGTGGGGATGTTTTTCATCGGCAGGGACTGGGAAACTGGTCAGAATTGAAGGAATGATGGATGGTGCTAAATACAGGGAAATTATTACATTTACATTTACATTTAAGTCATTTAGCAGACGCTCTTATCCAGAGCGACTTACAAGTTGGTGCATTCACCTTATGATGTCCAGTGGAACAACCACTTTACAATAGTGCATCTAACTCTAAGGGGGGGGGGGGGGGGGGTTAGAAGGATTACTTTATCCTATCCTAGGTATTCCTTAAAGAGGTGGGGTTTCAGGTGTCTCCGGAAGGTGGTGATTGATTCCGCTGACCTGGCGTCGTGGGGGAGTTTGTTCCACCATTGGGGTGCCAGAGCAGCGAACAGTTTTGACTGGGCTGAACGGGAGCTGTACTTCCTCAGAGGTAGGGAGGCGAGCAGGCCAGAGGTGGATGAACGCAGTGCCCTTGTTTGGGTGTAGGGCCTGATCAGAGCCTGAAGGTACGGAGGTGCCGTTCCCCTCACAGCTCCGTAGGCAAGCACCATGGTCTTGTAGCGGATGCGAGCTTCAACTGGAAGCCAGTGGAGAGAGCGGAGGAGCGGGGTGACGTGAGAGAACTTGGGAAGGTTGAACACCAGACGGGCTGCGGCGTTCTGGATGAGTTGTAGGGGTTTAATCGCACAGGCAGGGAGCCCAGCCAACAGCGAGTTGCAGTAATCCAGACGGGAGATGACAAGTGCCTGGATTAGGACCTGCGCCGCTTCCTGTGTGAGGCAGGCTCGTACTCTGCGAATGTTGTAGAGCATGAACCTACAGGAACGGGTCACCGCCTTGATGTTGGTTGAGAACGACAGGGTGTTGTCCAGGATCACGCCAAGGTTCTTAGCGCTCTGGGAGGAGGACACAATGGAGTTGTCAACCGTGATGGCGAGATCATGGAACGGGCAGTCCTTCCCCGGGAGGAAGAGCAGCTCCGTCTTGCCGAGGTTCAGCTTGAGGTGGTGATCCGTCATCCACACTGATATGTCTGCCAGACATGCAGAGATGCGATTCGCCACCTGGTTATCAGAAGGGGGAAAGGAGAAGATTAATTGTGTGTCGTCTGCATAGCAATGATAGGAGCGACCTGTCAGGTAGGACGCAATCCAAGCGTGGGCCGCGCCGGAGATGCCCAACTCGGAGAGGGTGGAGAGGAGGATCTGATGGTTCACAGTATCAAAGGCAGCCGATAGGTCTAGAAGGATGAGAGCAGAGGAGAGAGAGTTAGCTTTAGCAGTGCGGAGCGCCTCCGTGACACAGAGAAGAGCAGTCTCAGTTGAATGACTAGTCTTGAAACCTGACTGATTTGGATCAAGAAGGTCATTCTGAGAGAGATAGCAGGAGAGCTGGCCAAGGACGGCACGTTCAAGAGTTTTGGAGAGAAAAGAAAGAAGGGATACTGGTCTGTAGTTGTTGACATCAGAGGGATCGAGTGTAGGTTTTTTCAGAAGGGGTGCAACTCTCGCTCTCTTGAAGGCGGAAGGGACGTAGCCAGCGGTCAAGGATGAGTTGATGAGCGAGGTGAGGTAAGGGAGAAGGTCTCCGGAAATGGTCTGGAGAAGAGAGGAGGGGATAGGGTCAAGCGGGCAGGTTGTTGGGCGGCCGGCCGTCACAAGACGCGAGATTTCATCTGGAGAGAGAGGGGAGAAAGAGGTCAAAGCACAGGGTAGGGCAGTGTGAGCAGAACCAGCGGTGTCGTTTGACTTAGCAAACGAGGATCGGATGTCGTCGACCTTCTTTTCAAAATGGTTGACGAAGTCATCCGCAGAGAGGGAGGAGGGGGGGGGAGGGGGGAGGAGGATTCAGGAGGGAGGAGAAGGTGGCAAAGAGCTTCCTAGGGTTAGAGGCAGATGCTTGGAATTTAGAGTGGTAGAAAGTGGCTTTAGCAGCAGAGACAGAAGAGGAGAATGTAGAGAGGAGGGAGTGAAAGGATGCCAGGTCCGCAGGGAGGCGAGTTTTCCTCCATTTCCGCTCGGCTGCCCGGAGCCCTGTTCTGTGAGCTCGCAATGAGTCGTCGAGCCACGGAGCAGGAGGGGAGGACCGAGCCGGCCTGGAGGATAGGGGACATAGAAAGTCAAAGGATGCAGAAAGGGAGGAGAGGAGGGTTGAGGAGGCAGAATCAGGAGATAGGTTGGAGAAGGTTTGAGCAGAGGGAAGAGATGATAGGATGGAAGAGGAGAGAGTAGCGGGGGAGAGAGAGCGAAGGTTGGGACGGCGCGATACCATCCGAGTAGGGGCAGTGTGGGAAGTGTTAGATGAGAGCGAGAGGGAAAAGGATACAAGGTAGTGGTCGGAGACTTGGAGGGGAGTTGCAATGAGATTAGTGGAAGAACAGCATCTAGTAAAGATGAGGTCAAGCATATTGCCTGCCTTGTGAGTAGGGGGGGAAGGTGAGAGGGTGAGGTCAAAAGAGGAGAGGAGTGGAAAGAAGGAGGCAGAGAGGAATGAGTCAAAGGTAGACGTGGGGAGGTTAAAGTCACCCAGAACTGTGAGAGGTGAGCCATCCTCAGGAAAGGAGCTTATCAAGGCGTCAAGCTCATTGATGAACTCTCCAAGGGAACCTGGGGGGCGATAAATGATAAGGATGTTAAGCTTGAAAGGGCTGGTAACTGTGACAGCATGGAATTCAAAGGAGGCGATAGACAGATGGGTCAGGGGAGAAAGAGAGAATGTCCACTTGGGAGAGATGAGGATCCCAGTGCCACCACCCCGCTGACCAGAAGCTCTCGGGGTGTGCGAGAACACGTGGGCAGACGAGGAGAGAGCAGTAGGAGTGGCAGTGTTATCTGTGGTAATCCATGTTTCCGTCAGTGCCAAGAAGTCGAGGGACTGGAGGGAAGCATAGGCTGAGATGAACTCTGCCTTGTTGGCCGCAGATCGGCAGTTCCAGAGGCTGCCGGAGACCTGGAACTCCACGTGGGTCGTGCGCGCTGGGACCACCAGGCAGCGGCCACGCGGTGTGAAGCGTTTGTGTGGTCTGTGCAGAGAGGAGAGAAGAGGGATAGACAGACACATAGTTGACAGGCTACAGAAGAGGCTACGCTAATGCAAAGGAGATTGGAATGACAAGTGGACTACACGTCTCGAATGTTCAGAAAGTTAAACTTACGTTGCAAGAAATCTTATTGACTAAAATGATACAGTGCTGCTGAAGTAGGCTAGCTAGCAGTGGCTGCGTTGTTGACTTAGTTTGAAAGTGTAGCTGGCTAGGTAGCCTCGGTAACTGGCTAGGTAACCTCGACAATTACTCAAAACTACACAATTATCTTGACCGCAAAGACAACTATGTAGCTAGCTAACACTACACTAACCAAGTCGTTCCGTTGTAATGTAATAGTCTCTACAGTGCTGCTATTCGGTAGACGGTGGCTAGCTAGCTGGCTAGCTGCTGGCTAGCTAGCAGTGTTTCCTACGTTAAGAGGGACGACAAATAGCTGGCTAGCTAACCTCGGTAAATTACGATAATCACTCTAAACTAAACTAATTGTTGAGGGAAACCTGTTTCAGTCTTCCAGAGATTTGAGACTGGGACGGAGGTTCACCTTCCAGCAGGACAACCTTCCAGCACCTTCCAGCTAAAACAACACTCGAGTGGTTTAAGGGGAGACATTTAAATGTCTTGGAATGGCCTAGTCAAAGCCCAGACCTCAATCCAATTAAGAATCTGTGGTATGACTTAAAGATTGCTGTACACCAGCAGAACCAATCCAACTTGAAGGAGCTGGAGCAGTTTTGCCTTGAAGAATGGGCAAAAATCCCAGTGGCTAGATGTGCCAAGCTTATAGAAACATACCCCAACAGACTTGCAGCTGTAATTGCTGCAAAAGATGTCTCTACAAAGTATTGACTTTGGGGGGGGGGGGGTGAATAGTTATGCACGCTCAAGTTTTCTGTTTTTTTGTCTTATTTCTTGTTTGCTTCACAATAAAACATATTTTGCATCTTCAAAGTGGTAGGCATGTTGTGTAAATCAAATGATACAACCCCCCCAAAAATCTATTTTAATTCCAGGCAACAAAATAGGAAAATTGCCAAGGGGGTGAATACTTCCGCAAGCCACTGTAGGTAGAGTTATTAAAGTGACTATGCATAGATGATAACAACAGAGAGTAGCAGCAGTGTAAAAGAGGGGGAGAGGGGGGGCAATGCAAATAGTCTGGGTAGCCATTTGATTAGGTGTTCAGGAGTCTTATGGCTTGGGAATAGAAGCTGTTTAGAAGCCTATGGGACCTAGACTTGGCGCTCCGGTGCCACTTGCCGTGCGGTAGCATAGAGAACAGTATATGACTAGCGTGGCTGGAGTCTTTGACCATTTCTAGGGCCTACCTCTGACACCGCCTGGTATAGAGGTCCTGGATGGCAGGAAGCTTGGCCCCAGTGATGTACTGGGCCGTTCGCACTACCCTCTGTAGTGCCTTGCTGTCATAGGCAGAGCAGTTGCCATACCAGGCAGTGATGCAACCAGTCAAGATGCTCTCGATGGTGCAGCTGTAGAACCTTTTAAGGATCTGAGGACCCATGCAAAAACTTTTCAGTCTCCTGAGTGGGAATAGGTTTTGCTGTGCTCTCTTCACGACTGTCCTGGTGTGCTTGGACCACGTTAGTTTGTTGGTGATGTGGACACCAAGGAACTTGAAGCTCTCAACCTGCTCCACTAGAGCCCGTCGATGAGAATGGGGGCGTGCTCGGTCCTCTTTTTCCTGTAGTCCAGAATCATCTCCTTTGTCTTGATCACGTTGAGGGAAAGGTTGTTGTAACAAAATGTGGAAAAATTCAAGGAGTCTTTCTGAATGCACTGTACAGTTGAAGTCGAAAGTTTACATACACCTTAGCCAAATACATTTAAACTCAGTTTTTCACAATTCCTGACATTTAATCCTAGTAAAAATTCCATGTCTTAGGTCAGTTAGGATCACCACTTTATTTTAAGAATGTGAAATGTCAGAATAATAGAGAGTGATTTATTTCAGATTTTATTTCTTTCATCACATTCCCAGTGTGTCAGAAGTTTACATACACTCAATTAGTATTTGGTAGCATTGCCTTTAAATTGTTTAACTTGGGTCAAACAGTTTGGGTAGCCTTCCACAAGCTTCCCACAATAAGTTGGGTGAATTTTGGCCCATTCCTATTGACAGAGCTGGTGTAACTGAGTCAGGTTTGTAGGCCTCCTTGCTCGCACACGCTTTTTCAGTTCTGCCCACAAATGTTCTATAGGATTGAGGTCAGGGCTTTGTGATGGCCACTCCAATACCTTGACTTTGTTGTCCTTAAATTTTGCCACAACTTTGGAAGTATGCTTGGGGTCATTGTCCATTTGGAAGACCCATTTGCGACCAAACTTTAACTTCCTGACATGTCTTGAGATGTTGCTTCAATATATCCACATAATTGTCCTCCTCACGATGCCATCTATTTTGTGAAGTGCACCAGTCCTTCCTGCAGCAAAGCACCTCCACAACATGATGCTGCCACCCTGTGCTTCACGGTTGGGATGGTGTTCTTCAGCTTGCAAGCCTCCCCCCTTTTCCTCCAAAAATAACGATGGTCATTATGGCCAAACAGTTCTATTTTTGTTTCATCAGACCAGAGGACATTTTCCAAAAGGTATGATCTTTGTCCCCATGTGCAGTTGCAAACCGTAGTCTGGCTTTTTTATGGCGGTTTTGGAGCAGTGATTTCTTCCTTGCTGAGCGGCCTTTCAGATTATGTCGATATAGGACTTGTTTTACTGTGGAACTTCTGACCCACTGGAATTGTGATACACTGAATTTTAAGTGAAATAATCTGTCTGTAAACAATTGTTGGAAAAATGACTTGTGTCATGCACAAAGTAGATGTCCTAACCGACTTGCCAAAACTATAGTTTGTTCACAAGAAATTTGTGGAGTGGTTGAAAAACGAGTTTTAATGACTCCAACCTAAATGTATGAAAACTTCCAACTTCAACTGTATATACACGTTATTCTCTCAGGACATAAAGAAGATTGCTCAGTCACTCTCCAAGGCTATGAAGAGCCCCATTCCACGCCTGGAGTTAGAGATGAAGCCTGGACAACAAACTGATATCAACACTCTGCTCTCTCTGGTGGAGGACATCATCCGGCAGCAGAACCGAGCCGGTGGAGAGTTCTACACTGATGCCTCCAAGAAAGAGGGATCGCTCATTCTCTCACTAGGGGTAGCCAATCTGCAAGGTACAGCCCAGTTGGGGGGGGGGGGGGTCTGCATTGCACTGCTGGTTGATCTGATGTTCTGGTAGCTTGTCCAGAGATGCAATATTTACAGTATTTAGTGGCCAAAGTTTAATCATTGCTGTCAGTCAGCCAAAGTATAATCATATGATATTTGGCTCAAACCGAAACTCAGAATTTATAACCAGATTAAAAACAGCTAGGATCCAGAACCCTGTGTCACCTCTCACCTTACAAGAAACCAAAAGACCCCTGTGTGCCACGTTGAGAACCGGGTTACTGCCTCTGGCAATTAAGGTAAGCAGGTTAAATGCAATAATTGAAGAAGAGCAGCTAGGGGCGATTTAGGGCAGGTTGAGAATTAACTGTATTTTACATTTACATTTTGATTTACATGATAATTTAAGAGTAACCGTGTTTGATAAAATGCAACAACTGAAACCAGAAATTAGAAATGAAGAGAAACTGGAATGCTTATTGACAAAATAAGTGTTCCTGGTCACAAATGTTGTTTCCAAAGCATGGAAGATACATCAAGATAAGCTACACTGAGTATACACAACATTAAGAACCCCTGCTCTTTCCATGACATATACTAAGTGAATCCAGGGGAAAGATATGATCCCGTATTGATGTCACTTGTTAAATCCACTTCAATCAGTGTCGATGAAGGAGAGGAGACAGGTGAATTAAATAAGGATTTTAAAGCCCTGAGACAATTGAGACATGGATTGTGTATGTGTGACATTCAGAGGGTGAATGGGCAAGACAAAATATTTTTGTGCCTTTGAACAGGGTATGGTAGAAGGTCCCAGGTGCATCGGTTTGAGTGTCAAGAACTGCAATGCTGCTGGGTTTTTCACGCTCAACAGTTTCCCGTGTGTATCAAGAATGGTCCACCACCCAAAGGACATCCAGCCAACTTGACACAGTTATGGGAAGCATTGGAGTCAACATGGGTCAGCATCCCTGTGGAACGCTTAACAAACCTTGTACAGTCCATGCCCAGACAAATTGAGGCTGTTCTGTGGGCAAAAGGGGGTGCAACTCAATATTAGGAAGGTGTTCCTAATGTTTTGTACATGTTTTTTGTCAAAATTGTTCAAACTCAGTACATTTGGTTGGGAATAATTTATGGACAACAAATATTCAAACCTTGTCCCTGATTTTCAAGCTAATTTAAGTCAGGACCACTCAGGAACACTCAACACCTATTGGAAAGCCATTCCGGTGTGTCTTTGGCAATACCCATAACATGATGCTGCCACAACAATACTTGAAAATACAGAGGATCAACAACATTGCATTCACTCCACATTACTGACCTGTACATTACTGACCTGAAACCCTGCGTAAAAGAATCCACTCCAAATCATCAATTCTGTTTGCAACAAGGCTGTTAAGTAATACAGCCAGACAATACGGCAAATTAATGTACTTTTAAAAATGACAGGTTTGGGTCAAATACATCACACAAGTGAAGCCCTTTGTAATTTCAAGTATTGTGGTGGCAGCATCATGTTATGGGTATGCTTGTCACCAGCAGGGACTGGGGAGTTTGTCAGGATCAAAATGAATATGAAAGGAACAGTTTAATTTTAACTGGGGAGTTTGTATGCGCGCATATATATCATTATTTTCTTTGCTACTGCAGATACAGTGCTCCTACAAGCCCATGTGGGCTGGGCATTTTGAAAATGCAAGACACTTTAATAATGAAATAAATCAAATCAAGAATTTCTGTGTTTTCAGAGAGCAGCCTGTGTGGGAGCCCTGAGAAGACTGGGGATGGGAGACAGAAAAGGAGCACCAACAGCCAGTATCTGTACAGGCAGCTACGCCATGTAGAGAAGGAGCTGAGCCTACTGGGACCTTCTCGCTTCCCCAACCCAGACAGCTACTGCCGGGCAGTGCAGCAGGTCCAAGGCATGAGGGGGCTGCTAGAGTCCCACCTCTCCTCTTCCAGCCTGGGAGGGGACCAGCTGTCTCAAAGCCCCAGCCCAGCAGAGAGCAGTGAGGGAGACAGCAGCAGTAAGAAGCAGGGCGGGCTGCCCTGGTGGTTTGTGTTTATTGGCTGGATTCTGGTGTTAGCCACCAGCGGAGTATCAGGATACTTCACCATGATGTATGGGCTGACCTATGGGAAGGACCGCTCTATAAGCTGGCTCATCTCCATGGTCGTGTCTTTCTTTGAGAGCCTCTTTATCACTCAGCCGCTGAAGGTGAGACCTACAGTACAATACATACTGTACAATGTCAAATGCCGTGCAGCATGTATCTGAAATCTGGGTATTACTTTGTGGATTTCCTATCACAGGTGCTAGGTTTTGCAGCCTTCTTTGCTCTTGTTCTGAAGAAAGTTGATCAGGAGGAGTATGGGGATGCAAAGTTTGAGGGGGAGCTCCGAAACCCAGGTGCTTTATCTTCAAGCTAATTTTCCATATCTCAGGCATAACATATAAATTCTGCTTTCCTGAATCATTGTTACGAATATTGTGTTAGTTGTATATTAGATAGCTAAGACTAGATACAGCTTGTTTTCAACTTTTACAACCATCTTGTCCACAGATGACCCTGATGCGGTGCGGGCTGTCCGGAGGGATAGCACATGCAGCTTCTACCAGCCCCCTCCTCCAACAGACATCGAGAGGATGAGGAGCAACAAGATCAAGGAGCAGAAGGTCTTTGCCCTCATCAAAGAGATTCTCAGTAAGAAAAAACGCTTTTTCATTCATCGCACTGTCCTTCTCCGCACTTATTGGTTAACATACATGTTTAAGGCCTATGATTCTGTTGCAGCCTACATGGGGTTCATGTGGATGTTACTCCTGGTGGCGTATGGCCAGCGGGACCCTAATGCTTACTTCCTGACTCAGCACATTCGGCAGAGTTTCAGCCAAGGGATCTCAGACAGCATGAGTCACAAAGATGTGTTCACCTGGGCAAATAACTCTCTTCTCAGCAACCTCTTTGGAGAGTACCCAGGTAGGATTCTCTAAAGATGTTTATTTCAGAGAGAACATTAATTTCTAGAAAGTTAAAGACAAAATGTATAGGTGAAAGCGTGCTAGCGTTTTATCTTTTGGTAATTTTTTGCATGCTGTGTTATAGGTTTCATCACAGATGGGAACTCCAAACTGGTTGGTAATGCCCGTCTTCGCCAAGTGAGGGTGCAGAAGAACTCCTGCCGCATCGCCCGCTCCATGCGCCAGGCTGTACCTGACTGCCATGCTCCATACTCATGGGAGGTGGAGGACATGGGCTCCTATGGGCCAGGCTGGGACCGCTCTGTGAGCGAAAACACCTCAAAGACCCTCCGCAGTCCCTGGCAGTACCAAACCCAGGCCAGACTCAGAACCCAACCCATCTGGGGCAGTGTGGTCCTCTACAGGGGAGGGGGGTTTGTGGTGGACCTGGGCCCGGGGTCACAGAATGCTAGCAGGTAAATTAACATTTACAGTACTTAATGTTTAAAAATGATCAGAATTATCAAACCATCTTTGTGGTAGAGAAAGATCTTATTTTATTCATCAATGTCTTCTGTCCCTGCAGTACCCTTCAGTATCTGTTTGACAACACCTGGCTTGATATGTTCACCCGAGCAGTTTTTGTAGAGTTCACAGTGTACAATGCCAATGTCAACCTCTTCTGCACTGTCACACTCATGCTGGAGACCACAGCTGTAGGTGAGATAGTTGTTATATCGCTCCATGAATACAGCACAAAGTAAGTATTTAAAGGCATTCAAAGCTCAGATTGTCAGCACCTGTCGTATTCTCTCAGGAGCGTTCCAGTTTCGCAGTGAGCTGCAGAGTGTCCGACTATACCAGTCCACCGGTGGACTCCATATCTTTGTCATGGCCTCTGAGGTCATCTATTTCCTCTTTATCCTCTACTATATGTATGTTCAGGTAAGCCTTAATTTAAATACCTTTCTTATGTGTATAGAGTATAACATCTGTGAAACAATGGTGTAGTGCCATTGTTCTGGAATTCCTCCTCCGTCTAACTCTTCTCATCTCCTCACAGGGAAAGCTGATGAAGCAGCAGAAGTGGGCTTACTTCAAGACAAAGTGGAACCTGCTGGAGCTCGCCATCATCCTCCTGAGCTGGAGCGCGCTGTCTGTCTTCATTAAGAGGACCCTGTTAGGGAACCGGGACATGGAGTACTACCACAACCATAAAGACCAGTCAGTTCACACTGGGTTGGGGTATCATGGGCTTCTGCTTTAGTTTCGCCAGTCTGCTATCCCTACTGTTGATCAGTTGCTCCTGTGTGATGTTCAACTTCTCCGCTCTCTATCCAGGTTTGCCAGTTTCCATGAGACAGCCACAGCAGATGCAGTGCTGGGGTATCTGATCGCATTCCTGGTGCTACTGGCTACAGTCAAACTGTGGCATCTGCTGAGGCTCAACCCCAAGCTACACATGATCACAGCCACACTGCAACGGGCCTGGACTGACATATCAGGCTTCCTCGTGGTCATCACCATTATGTTCCTGGCCTATTCTATCGCTGTAAGGGTCTTTCTGAAACACCTAACCTAGAAGTGCTTGTGTATGATTGGTGTTCCCTCGACTTTCTGCGTGAGTGTCTAAACTGTGATCATTCTCTGTCTGCAGTCTTATCTAATGTATGGCTGGAAGCTGTACTCATATAGGACTCTCCTGGATGCTGCTCTGACCATGGTCAGCTTGCAACTGGGCATCTTCAACTATGACGAGGTTAGTAAAGTAGGACAGCTCTACTAGACTCCCGATTACTGCTGTAATCATGATGGTAGCTTTGTGATTAAATTCTGTAACTTCTCCTTCTAATCCAGGTTCTTGATTACAACCCGGTGCTTGGTGCGTTCCTCATCGGCTCCTGCATTATATTCATGACCTTTGTGGTTCTGAACCTGTTCATCTCCGTCATCCTGGTGGCGTTCACTCAAGAGCAAATACATCACAAGGTACTGTGCATCAATCTTACACTATGTAAAATGTACCTTGTTCTGGTCATATTAGGTCGTATTTGAATATCAAAATCAACAGGGACCAATACCTCAATACATTTTGACTGAGGCGGTCACTTGACTATCCATTCTGAGCTGTCTGTTCACTGTTCCACAGCCCTCAGAGGAGGAGGAGATAGTGGATCTGATGCTGATGAAGCTCTGCAGCTTGTTTGGAATCAAAATGAAGAAGGAGGAGAAAGAAGACGGTGACAGCCCCAAGGAGGATGGCATGACTGCCTCAGCAACTAACAAAGGATTCTCCACTATATCCTCATAGATGTTACTTCTAAGTACTGGTGTATCACTCTGTATGTATTCATAGTGAGCTGTCATTTTCAGTTCTGTTGCCTTCTAGGAGCGGTGATGCATTTTGTTGACGTGTTGCCTCTAGCTGTTTAATTATCTAACATATCACGCATAAATTAGGCTATTTGTGCCGTTTTGTGATCTAATGCAAAGCTTTAAAAAGATGTTAGAGGAAATAACAGCTCCTTCTGTTACGTCACACTGTCAGAAATACATATGTATGGTTACTATGGTAACATGTTAGGAGGAGACAACAATGAGGAGAGCAGGATACAAAGATAATTCCAATGTTGTTGTATTAGTAATATGTTTGTTGTGAAATTAATAAAAATGGTTGAACCATAGCAAACTAGTATTTTGTCAAAATTAACCAAATGAGCTGCATAAGAATGAAAAACGATTAGACTTATGTGGAGTAGATAGCCAATTAGCCAATTCCCTTCACTCTTTTAATCCATAAAAAAAGATAGTGTCTGACAGGTGGGGAGAATGAAAAAAAAAAAACAGCCAGTCCGTAGTCAGAAATGAGCATTGCTTCATTTCTTGTCCTTCTTATCTTTCTTAGTGTCTCCCTTCTCTTTCTCCTTCTCCTTCTCTTTTTCCTTGTCCTCTTTCTTCTCTTTCTTGCTGTCATCTTTTTCCTGGCCTTCCTTCTTCTCTGCATCTCGGTTGGCGATCTTGTTGTTGATGAGGTTGTGAAGAGCAACCACGGAGCGGATGAGTGAAGCCAGGTAAACCACCAGCATCTGGTCATTGGTCTTGAGGTAAAATGCCTTGATGAACTCTTGAAGGTTGACGTCAGGCAGCAGGTTGAAGACGTCCTGCAGCTGGTAGATGATCTGGTGGTTGATGGGCAGCTTACCTGCGGCAACTTTGTCCAAATACCCTTTGATATCCACTAACTTGCAGTTGAGGCCCTTTAGGCCATGCACCTGGTTGGTGATGCGTTGAGACAGGGTGCCAACTGTTGTGTCCTTGATGTCTCTGGATAGAGATACAAAACATTTTATTTTAGAAACTTGCATGTTTTAAGTCACCCTGTTTCCCTTTTTGGTGGCAAAACTGGCCTTACATTTTTATGGTAAGAATCAGACTTGGGTTCAAATACTAGTTCAAATTTTTCAGTTACTTTCACGTACATTTAAAGTACAGTCCAGTCAAAGTTTGGACACACCTACTCATTCAAGGGTTTTTCTTTATTTGTACTATTTTCTATATTGTAGAATAATAGTGAAGACATCAAAACGATGAAATAACACATGAAATCAAGTAGTAACTTATATTTTGATCTGTTTAAAAAACAAATAAATATTTTAGATTCTTCAAAGTAGCCACCCTCTGCCTTGATGACAACATTGCACACTCATCCCATTCTCTCAACCAGCTTCACCTGGAATGCTCCCATGTTTCATGAGCTGATGTCAACATTGTGAACAGAGTGCCCTACGGTGGTGATGGGATTATGGTATGGGCAGGCATAAGCTACAGACAATGAACACAATTGCATTTTATCGATGGCAATTTCAATGCAAAGAGATACCGTGTCGAGATCCTTAGGCCCACTGTCGTGTCATTCATCCACCGCCATCACGTTTCAGCATGGTAATGCACGGCCACATGTCTCAAGGATCTGTACACAATCCTGGAAGCAGAAAATGTCCCAGTTCTTCCATGGCCTGCATACTCACCAGACATGTCACCCATTGAGCCTGTTTGGGATGCTCTGGATCAACATGTACAACAGCGTGTTCCAGTTCCCGCCAATATCCAGCAACTTCGCTGGAGGAATGGGAAAACATTCTACAGGCCACAATCAACAGGCTGATAAACACTATGCAAAGGAGATGTTTCGCTCTGCATGGAGCAAATGGTGGTCACACCAGATACTGACTGGTGTTCTGATCATGCCCCTATTTTTTATTTAATTTTTTTAAGGTATCTGTGACCAACAGATGCATATCTGTATTCCCAGTCATGTGAAATCCATAGATTAGGCCCTAATGAATATATTTAAATTTACTGATTTCCTTATATGAACTGTAACTCAGTAAAGTCTTTGAAATTGTTGCATGTTGCATTTATATTTTTGTCCAGTATATTTAGAAATACACTTGGAAAGCATTTGAAAATACTCAAATACACTGTCTCAAATACACACTCATGCACTTAACCCAGATATTTGAAAATAGTATTTGAAAATGGTTTCAAATACAATTTGGTAGACGATTTGTTTTTGTTTTTACAAATAAACATTCAAATACTCAAATAAAAGTACTTGTTTTGGGCTGTGTATTTGAAAATACTCAAAGAGAATAAAAGTATTTTAAATACCAGATAATCAAATATACATGTATTTGAACCCAGGTCTGGTATGAAAAAAATATGAGCAATAATACAAGGACAGTAATTTACATATTGAACTTCAAGATCAATGACAAGAACAAACACATTGACCACATGCATGGGCCCAGTCTTACCGTAGTAAATGCTCCACGCCCACTTCCTCTGCTTCTTCAGCACCAATCTCACTGGTGACATGTTCAAAGGTCTTGGATGTGGGAGTGCCATCCTAAAAACAAAAGGAATGTTACAACCATTAGACCTTCAAGCAAATTTGCAGTTTTTCCTCAACATTAAAGCTCAAAAGGCATCCGTTGCTCCACAACCCTTAACTTAAATTTGTACAGTGACATTCTTTCTAATCCTACAATTTTTGGATTTCACTAAGTGGTAGATGCAAGACTGACATGCAGCATAAACCTTTGTTGCAGACGTAATAGTAGAGAATTGTAGTTCCACTATTACATTCATTCAATAATTCCACTGATAAAAACGTACATCATGCACTTCCTCCACAGATATGTAGGCCTCCGTTGGTAGACCCAGGTCTTTCGGTTTCACATCAATGATGACTAAAACCTATAAACGACCAAAAAATCTAATTAAAATCTTTGTACCATAGTATGTTTACTCATATCAGTGACATCAGTAGTAAAAGGTAATTGCTAAGTAAAAAAATTACATAAATGAATATGTTGTACTTATACTTACAGAATTGGTACAATATTGCTTCACGAGTTCATTGATGGCAATGTCATTCTTGTGTAGTTTGGGTCCTGTGTGATACCAACCAACTATTCTTTCTCTTGCTGAAACACAATGGGAATAAATGTTTAATCTCCAAATCACATTAACAAGTAAATTCTAGTGTTGTTAAAATGCATACTAATTTACAAAGAACTCATCTAACCATTGACTTTCTTGAACATGTTGTACATGTTCTCCAAATAGTCATGGTCCAGGAACCACACAGAATCATCCTTGTCATCCTCGTCAAATGGCACTGGAAGAAGGGGAGGGATCAGCCAGATCAACAAGAAACCAGAGTGTAATCAAAGAATGGACCGTGGTTGTAGAAATAGGTAACGTTAGGAAACTCACCTGCAAAGCTGTTGGACACATCAAGAACCTTCTTATGCCATGAGCCGAGAAGTACACCCACAACCCTCTTCTGACTTCCAACTTTACCGATTCTGATCAAATACAGAATGAGAGTAGGCTGTTAGCTACAGACACAGAGTTTCTGAACTGTCTTTGCTACAGACGTGACAGTGACATCCCTGACTAGAGAGCGCGGATGGAGCTAACGCGTTATAAGCTGGTTAACGTTAGCTAACTACAATAGCTAGTAAAGTGCATAAAACGATGCACTAACCGTAGAGGAAACCTGCCATTTGTGTAATATGAGAACTTGTGTATCTAGCTAGCTACTAGCTATACTGGATAGCATTAGGTGAACCATAGTCTTCTGAGGTGAATCAGCTAGTTAGCTAACGTTAGTTTGCTTGCTCTACGTTAATTTACTGTCGCTAGCTAACGTTAACGTTAGTTAGCTAGACTTTACTTTTATTTGGGAAACAACAATGAGTCCACATTTTTGAACAATCATCAACAACTGTCTAGCTCATTCGAATCATTTACCTGTTAAAATGATCCACCACACTCAGGAGCACCAAGGGATGGACAATCACTTTCTCAACAGCCAAATCCGGCATGTTTATGTGTGAATTAAATTAAATAGAAAATATTTTCGCGATAGAGAACAACAATCACCGTCAGTGATCCACAATCCCACAATCCTTCGCGTAGGGTCATGTGACCAAAGGGGATTGATTTGTCAAAACTGCGCAAAAAATGCTCCGTTGGGTTTTAACGTGCATTTTGCAATCATTTGAATACCCTTTCAAAAACATTTTTAGGCGGGCGAAATATCTTAATTTGACATGCTATTTTTTTACCTAAATGAGCCGAGAATATACTTTGTGTAGATTCATTGCGAAGTTCATGTTCAAACTTTTTTAGTATGGATTCCTCCATGGGTTGGGCTGTCCCTGGTTTTAACACTAGAGGGCTGTAAACGCATAAATAATAACTCTTACCCCCGTCCCCTCCTGTCATAGTTTGATTCTAGCATGAAAGTGCTTTTGAATTTAGACATTTTACCTATTTTCAATGTTGCTCATGATGGCCATACAGACAGGGATCTTGGTGGACAAATCAATCAATAAATTGTATCCTAATTTATTTCCCATTGTTTATAGCTGTAGCTCTTAGAGTTGGTGCTTCACTTTATACTGAACTCTCTTCTCGCGTTTCTTTAGAGTAAATAATAATCCGCCTTTGGTAACTTCATTACCCTCATGCTCATCCAAGATTAGAAGTAGTTGCCACATGTTGTGTGCATGACATGCTTCACCCTGGGTGTGTTATCTAACGGTACACAATATTTCGAATTTTGGTTGTATGGTATTTTCTACAAAGGTTGATGAGGCTTCTTGTGATGGAGGAGTTAGGGTAGTGCCTTTATACACTAATAATGAGCAGTTTATAAACTACTTATAACCCTCGTTATAAATCCTTAGGTGTTGGGTTGCTACAAACTGGGCAGGGAGCTATTTTATCACAGGCCTACTGTCTATTTTACTTCAAATGTAGCCTACCAGTAAAACATTTTTTTTTATTAACCGTTTTTGGAAGGGTGGTCAGAGAGGCCTGATGATCATCAAAATCAGGGGGCCAATAAAGGCATTAAATCTAAAGGACAGGGTCATAAACACTAAGGCCACAGGTCGTTTGAAGTTTATTTTTCAGTGTTCCTTTCTTTTTATAGAAAGAGTAATGAATGAACTTGTGAATTTGAAACAACTGACAAAACATTATTAACTCAATGCACTGAGAAAGTAATGATCAAATACAGATTTAGACCATGGCATGTGAATGGCTATTTTAGGAGGCATGTGGTGAGTGCAGTGGTGAGATTAGGTCTCTGCATTGTTCGGAATGGGCTCGTAAGTAAGCATTTAACTGTAAAATCTACACCTATTGTACTCGGCGCATGCAACCAATACAATTTGATTTGATGTCCAATGATGTTGGGATTTGATCTGGCAGAAGTCAGGATAGAGTGTGCCATCCTCCAATTTGTACTTCAATGCCTATCTGCAAACCTGCAAACTTTCTAAAGGGTACATATGACATGAATAACGAAAAAGTCTCACATACCTCACAAGATCTACAGCATGGTGCAGTACACCCATTGTTACAGTCATGCCCCAATCAACAAATTGGTTTCTGCAATTACCTTGCTGCTGCGTTAACTTTGCTCTTGGCCATTGTTAGGATTTATAAGCATATCATTATTCATTCCACTCAAGAAGCCCATTGTGTTTTATAATTGCTATTTTTTTTAAAAGTCTGTATATCTATTTAAACTTTTGAAAGTTATAGGAGTTGCAGTGCCACAGTCTTTTTTAACTAATTTAATATCACATATGACATAACACGTCAGAAATGGCCAATGTGATGAGTGGATGCACCTGCATGACTTATGGCCACTATGCCCGAAAGAAAGAAAAGCTGTGACCAATCTCATCATGACCATTTGCTTGTGCATTATCCTAGAACTGCATTACAATTAGGGGGAGATCACCAAATGCAAGAATGAAAATTATTCGATTTACTTTTCCCTTATTTGTGTAAGCTTAGTGCTTTTACACGTTCAATTATGCAAATTTCACACTCGTTGAAGACCTACAATCATGTGACAGATTATTGTCCAGTGGCTACTGTCTTATCTTAGCTGACGGGTTTGCGTCATGGGTGGGCGGGGCTGTACAGAAAATAGACGAACTGAACATATTTGACAAACACGAATGTAAAGGCAGCAGAAAGAAGCGTGTTACACAGGCTAATAACGACTGGTTCAAGATATACATAGCCTAAATGTCAAATAGCGTTTTGTTTGGTATCCGTATATTTATTTCCCATTAATTCAGTGTCAGAGAAATATTTATTTCTAGTTTGCTAGCTCAACGACGGTTATATCTGAGGGGGTCCGATTTTCCCTCTTCAGAGGCATTACGATGCCCTCTGATTTTATATCCCTACTCAGCGCGGATCTCGACTTGAATTCCCCCAAATCCCTATATTCCAAAGGTAATACATCTATTTTATGTTAAGCAGAGAATGTCCTATTTTCTTGTTTGTGTTGTTTTAGTTCTGTTTCGTTGATATACGCTTTTGTTATTCTCGTACATGTGTGTTAAGAGCGCTGCCCTGGTTTTTTTTTACCGTCGGCGTTGAACGCCAGCTCACCGCGTCGCTTTGGCATTGCATCTAAACCGTGGCTATATAGCTGCTGCCGCGTTCAGAACAACTGGGAAATCGGAAATCTCCGACTTCAATGCATTTAAGTAAACTGGGAACTTGGAAAAAAAGAGTTCCGACTGGGGAAAATCGGTTTGAACGGTCATCCAATATGGAATTTCAAGTCGGAAATCGGAAACGCATCTTCCTAGCGCGCCGACTTTCCGACCTGAAGATCACTGACGTCATGATTTGACCTCGTTTTTTCTAAGTTCCCAGTTGTCTTGAAAGCACCATCAAGTGATCTGTTTTGTATTAGAGCCATGTGTAGATTATATAAGAAAACAGAACGTTGCCTCTTAATTATAGGCTAGTCTTATGAATGTAAGACATTTTGAGATTTTGATACCATTCAATGTAGCTTTATATGATATACAGACTGGTATCTGATTATGGACCAACATCTGCTTACCTTGATGCAATGTCAACATGTTACTGTTGTTCGTCACAAGTCAACTAGGCTATTTATTCAGCTGGCAAATGACTATACTAACTATTTAATTTTTATTTTGCATGTAATTATGGAAATTAAACAATTCGTTTTTATGGTCCCATACCATACACATATTTTAGGTGCTGTCATGAGTGTGAGAGGATAAAGGCTGCCTCATTGATGTCACAACACAAAAAGGGTTAATTCCAGATACCCTATGTTGAAAGCCATTCATGCATTCAGTGGAAGTGTTTACCAACACAATGCCAGCAGTAATTGCAATATTTAATGTTTAAACAAACACACTCATCACCCAGATGGTGATTTAAAAAAAAAAGAGACAGATACTAGAGTACAATATAGGCCTAGGCCCTATTTTTATGGTGTAGTTGTAGGTCTAAATAGATTATATTCACCATGGCCTAGTCCCACTGAACAACAACCAAGGGGGAGTGCACTGGTTAGCTGAACAGTTAATGGGTGTCTCCGCAGCAGCATGTCAGTCTTCTTGACTGATGCAACAGCAGAGCTGAACTGGGGTTGCTCGAGATCTGCAGCAAAGAGCAGAGTCACTGAGAGGAGTGGGTCGCTGCACAGTCAAATGTGAAAGTGTAGAATTTGAGATGTCTGAAGTATCTCACACTGTAGTTGTTTAAAGGTCATGTGCTATTTGTGTGTTTCAGAGCAGCTTTTGTTTTTCTAACGGTACGATGTTATGTTGGCAATACTCAGGGCCAGGTACACTGATTCATCCTCCAAATCTCTTTTCATATATTTTGGCAATATGTCTCAATACAGCACTTCAACAACATATCTATAAGCCCTTTGACGAACAATGGTATTAATGTCCAATGTCACAGTGAAAGTTCATTGTGAAGCAAACAGCCTGTGGACTTAGGCTAGCCTATGTCTCTTTTTTACTCCCTCAAATCCCCTACAAAGTGGAAAATGCAGTCTTTATTAAAATCAGAACTTTTTTGTAACCCATTCCTGAAAACATGTTTTTAATTTCCTGAGTATACTGCAGAGATATATATTCTGTTTGTAAATATTCACACGTCTTTGGTTCCTAGTACAGGACCCCAGTAATCTCTGTGCAATTTAGTCTGAGAGAAATTCAACTTTTATCCTGGTATCTTTATCAAGCCCCTAATTACTATACATTTACCAGCATTTTCATGCAGTCAGTCCCGAGGGTGCATGTGAGTATTCAACTTCAATCACAATGTTAGGCAAGTAGGGACTCTGCGGGTGTAGTGTTGCACCTGAGTCTTGAGTTCCTTAGCATTTTAGAGGACTCTTCAGTCTTCATTGCCTACTTTCAAAGACAGATACTTTATAACTTAAGCTGCATGTTCCCTCAACTGAGAAAGGAGAAAAACAGTGGGTATGTTTTTCTGATGTCTTTGGTATGTTTGTGGTTTGCTGAAGGTATCCATAAGACTTTGACTGTGTTTTTCAACTGAATTCACAATAATCTGGGTAACCTAAAGTATAAAGGGCTGTATTGACTTTCTGTTAGGTGCTGAAGTAGAGAAGTGGGTGTGTCTGACTGTGCTGTGCATTGCTGTTAATCCTCTACCTGACTGGCTGCTGGCAGTGACCACACAGAGGCTGTATGCCCATAGTAATCTCTGTACAAATGATCAGATTGTATCTGTGGCTCAGATTTGCTGAGAGTAGCCTAAATGTCATAGGCCCAGCAGTGTTGGAGAGGTGGCAGACTGAAGCCCAGAGGGGGTCAAAGAGCCACCCTTAATTTGTGTGGTTGAAAAGCCAGCGGAGTGAAGAAAGGACTCAATCATCCTCTTGACTGATGTCAGGGAGTTGCTCATAAATGGGTTAACTTGAGTTGGCCTGATTTGAGGCTGTATTGGACTGCCCCATGTCAGAATATGCAAATGATTTGGCTAGGCCTAGTTTCTTCACTGAAAGTCTGCTTCTTGAGGAGCTAAAGATGGATATCATTACAGTAGGCTCACAGGGCTATCTATTTTTTCTGTCACTACTTTTTTAAGGGTGGAATGAGTGACCGGGCATGTATGATTCTCTAGACTGGCAGGCTCCTTACATAATCCAAAAGATTTTGTGCGGGTTTAGAGGACGTTTATCCACTCAAATTCTCAAAGTAGAGAATTTGAGGAAGAGAGAGCATCCTCAAAAAAAATGTATTTAACTAGGCAAGTCAGTTAAGAACAAATTCTTATTTACAATGACTGCCTACCAAGGAACAGTGGGTTAACTGCCTTGTTCAGAATGACAGACTTTTACCTTGTCAGCTCGGTGATTCGATCCAGCAACCTTTCGGTTACTGGCCCAACGCTCTAACCACTAGGCTATCTGCCGATACCTTCCCATAGACTTCCAGTCATTGAGCCACTGACTATCCTTTTAAAAGCACGTCTTGGCAGAAATATATATATATATTTTGCAGTTAAATTAATATAGGGGAAACACTGGGATGATAAAGCAGATGTTGCTGTCAGCCGAGGCATGGTGATAAGCATTACATAGACAGGACAGAGTGCAATGAACGTCCAACGTTCTGTTGACTCTCTTAACCTGATTTTTAGGCTATAAGTGGTAGTTTATTAAATCAATTGTCAAACACCTAAATACTTGTAGGTAGGTTACATCTATTACAATGTTATGTGGCTGGTATAAAACTGTACAAGGACTTTTATGATGGACAAGCAACAAGCATTTCGCTACACTCGCATTAACACACACTGCCAACCATGTGTATGTGACCAATAAAATTTGATTTGATTTGGGTAAGGATTTTCATCCTTGTGTATTTTAGAGTATTCTTTTCATGTTAAAGGATAGAAATATATGTGAATTGAAACATGCAAAGGGTGAATGCAAAGTTTGCCTGCAGCAGAAGTTGAATCCAAAACATGAAACATTCACAGCTTACATGGAATTTGGAGCAGACAGCTGTTTACCTCATGGCTGCGTGAGGTTGTGTCGTCATACTGTACTTTTCTTTGCTGTCCTTTGTGGACAGATGATGATCATATTGTGGGGTTCCCCCTCTGGCTCAGAGAGAGTTCCGGGGCCTCTGGGAGCACGCTCTCTAATGAGGCAGTGAATCACACTACACTGCAAACACTGCTGTGGAGATGGAGCCGCGGAGATGGAGTCAAGCATATGGCCGTGTCTCTGCTGTCCTAAACCATGGTAGAATGCCCTAGAGGTGAAACACTTCTATTTCTAGTACATCTCTCCTATTACATCTGTTTTTAGTCATAATTCACATAGTCTATATGTAGATGTAGGGGCAGTGAGGGCTTAGGTTGCATTTAATACATCTCAGTTGGGTTTTGTAATGTGATCCAGGTACAGTACCATAGACGTAAGAGTATTTGAAACTATAGGACAAGGGCATACTTTGCTTGTCTTAGGGCTGGCAATTGCCACAGACCTTACAATATGATATCACGATACTTCGTTCTGATACGATATGTATTGAGATGATCAAGATTCTATGTGTTGTGTTTTGATATTCCAAACATATTGCTCACTATATGTCTGCTGCAGAGAGAAGAGAGCATGAGAAAATGTAGTTTTGATCAGTCATGATAATAAAAGCTGAAAAAATGTTGGCTCAATATTTTTCTAAAGAAGATTGAGGACATAGGATGACAAATACTGGAGGTTTGGTGCAGGTACAGCCACTAGTGCTAGCAAATGCTACCTAGCAAAATCGATACTTGGAGTCAAAGTATCCATATATACTATTGTCCAAAATAGTTTAGCAATTTTCTTTACCCCCATCACTAGCGTGCCTTGTCAAGTTGTAGAATTGTGACCATTTTGCAATGTGACAGGCATTTTAGGAGAAGGTGTAACTACCATTAGAAGTCAAATGGAATTGGTAGATTACAAGTTAAGATATTTGAAATGGCGAGCCACACAATGAAACCTTTACTCCTGAACACTTACTTCACTGTTAACTTAACTGGTTGGCCCAATTTACAAGCCCTGTGGTTTTGGTAAGCTTAAGAGCTCAGGCCTAGGGAGACTGGTCCCTGTGTTAATGACTGTATTTCACAGTGATGCTTTCCATCAGTATTGGTGTCTTTGTCCTACCCTGGACCACAGATCTCCCTTTGGCAGAGGCCCTCTTTATCTCTACTAAACTGGCCCACCAGAGCCCATAGGGTCAATCATTAACCATCACAAGGGAGCGGCTGCTTTGTGTGTAAACCTGTGCTTGCGCTCAATTAATATTGACTCTGCTATGTTAAACAAACTTGGCGGCATGTGCTTAAAAATATTTGATTGCCTTGAATGCTAATATATTTATGATGATGAAAGACCAAAGACCTCAGAGGGACAACAAATGAAGCCAGTTTTTGATTAGATTCTTGAAAATAATTTTACTTGCTTGACTTTCTCATCGGAACAATGAGACTACAATAACAATCTCCTCTCTCTTTTAAAACCGATGCACAAACATTCAGTCCCACACTCCTGTGCTTGCACTTCTACCTCAAATCTGCAGGCATGGCATACACAGAGAAAGGACGGATTAGTGATCTCTCTTTTTAACCTTTGGGATTATCATGGGTTTAGAGAGAGGCCGGAATCAGCTATCCCACTCTTTTTCTGCTCCACACAATTTAATTTAGCCTAATCACAGCAGTTGATGGTGTCAGTTTCACACTACTACCCAGGCACACTTTTGAAACATGCCCTAAAGCCTTCCGATGAAGGTGTGCAGAGTTACGGCCTAGGTTCTGTTCTCTCAGACATGTCCTTATGAAATAATCTCCTTGTTCACTGGATGGTTGCTTGTGTTTTTATTCATGGTTTTGGAGGCTCGAAAGTTCATTTTGTTTCTCTCGTTTTGTGTTTCAAGAGGTACAAAAAGTTTTCCTCTCAAACATAATTTTGCCAGAGACCAAGTTATAATACACCATGCTGGGTATTATATGTCATGCAGGGTATAATAAGAGTATGGCAGCTGGGGTGCTACAGGTACAAGGGCTGCAGAGGGGCTGTTACAACGCCATCTGTGTCAGTGAGTTAGGCTGAGTTAGGATCCACAGTGGGTTAGTTAGGGGCAAGTGTAAGGTAACAGTATATTTCTTCCAAAGTGGATGATTGTCTTAATGTCTAGTTACACGCAGATAAATCCATTGGATTTGGTTTTCAAGAACCATCGTATGATTTAGTCTCTTTAGGCATAGGCTACTGCTTTAGGAACATTGTCATAAACTAGGCTAAATGGTTTGATACTTTAGTATCATTCACATAGGAATAGTTGATATATCAATGAATGGATTGTTTTGTATCCAAAGACTTTTGGTATTTTTTTCACTTGCCATTTACAGAGATATACCTACTTTAGGACTCTGACTGTAGGAGAGTCAAATTACAGTGTGGTCTGGACATTTTGAAATATGGCTGGTATTTTTCAGTCCATTTCCGTCTCTAGGATTAGCTTAATCCAGAACTATTTTTAAGAGTCATGGTCATGTAAATTGCTGTGTACTTTAGGTAAAAGGAATGTTCAATGCCAATCTATAGCTTAGGCCCTTGTCTTTGTTATCTGTGGGTCTGGGTCACTCTTTGTTGTGAATCCATCCAGGGGTTACAAAAATGCTTGGGTATTTCTGAGTAGCTCATTGTTTTTGTGCTTGTCTGGATATTGAAAGCTGTATGTCACCACCAACATGGAAGGAAATGGGTCGGCATAGCGTCCGCTGTGTTGCCATGGCTGAGAGTGGTAGTTCTTTCACTTGGTTCAAAGAGCCAATACAGATGACAGTTACAGGTGTAGGATCTTAATTTGACCTGTATTGTAGCAAAATAGTCCCGCAGCAACAGGATTTGAACGTTTAGTCCATAATGTTGCTTGGATCGGTGGTTAGGTTATTAACTGGTCAAAATGAGGCTACATGAAACGTGGAATACTGTTAATATAACTGTGTGTTAGTGCAGTAACTGACATGATGAGGAATTTCTGTAAATCACAATCTGCATTTCCTGTAAACCAGGAAAATTCTCAGCAACAAGAGTGATCAAATTAAAATCCTTAATCTGTATGTGAAAACAACACGATTTCTGGAAGATGATAGGTTGACCAATAGCCTAGTTTTTTCACCCAATGTTATTTGGGCCTATGTCTTGGGCCAACATGTTTAACAGGTTCATAAATGCTTCTTATGCTCTCAGAGTACAATGTTGTCAATGAACAAGAGCTGTCAGCACTAGCTGAGTTATTACAGCGGTGTATGCATAAAAGTGAAGACTTGTTTTGAGAAATGAAATTTGAACGCACAGCCCACTCCCCTCAACACACTAGCCTACTTCAAACCAGGCTGCACACTAAGGCTTCACTGATGGATCTTAAATCCACATTTTGCCATGACTTATTCCATGTTCATATGACATCTGAGTGAGAGTGAATATCAAAATCAATGAGGGCCCCCTAGAGGTCAGGACCCCTGGGAACATGCCTTGAGTGCCCAGTCACTAATTCATGACTAAAACAAGGTTTAGATTAGCTGGCTAGACTAACTTACCAAGCAAACTAAACTGTTAGCTGACATGGGCTTATTGACTGGCTGCCAGTAACTGACATGACGAGTAATACCTCTTTTTGGTTGGGGGTCACATAGCGGCCGTGGGGCCCTCCCCCATTACTTCCTTGTCCCCCATAACTTCCTTTTAGAAACTCTCAGGGGTTAATGGTTAACACTAACCAAACCTCAGTAAAGAGGAGCAATTCGCCTCAGGTCAAAACATTACCTCTTCCAGTATTTACTGTGACCTTGTTTAGGCTTTAACCATTCTATGCATGAGCGGTTTAACCTCCTAGCACCCCTAGCAACAGGCACTGATAGTAACATCAACACTTGTCATTTCACCTTGCAGTGGTTATCATCCTTCTTGTTCTCATATCAAATTGACCGATTTCTGACGGTATTATGCTACGAGGCTTTCATTTATCTATGTTCTTTTTTCATATGTACTTTTTTTGTTTAAAATGACTGCAGAAAAAGGTAGCCAGTGGCATAGACACCCTGATCATAATTTGGCAAGGGAATACTAGGTCAGATGAGTGTGAGAAAATATGTAGAGCAAAAGCCACAATAGTTGCAGGGCTACAATCTCTTTAAAGCATGTCAAGAGGTTGGCAATACAACAAGGCCAGTTGGTTAAGGCCTACCTTTCTCAAAACATCAGTATCCCATAATGATCGACACACCAGTCCCTGTTGCATGGTTTGTATTGATAGAATAAGTCACTGCTGTGAATGAAGTGCCTCGCCTCATTGAGTTTAAAAGCGTGGCTTTTATCAGTACTGTTAAATGCCATTTGTGATTTTAGTGAACATCAAGACTGTGGTCTCATGTGACTCTAATTGATTACATAGAGCCTGTTTTAGGAGCTATTGAAAGGACTCCCAGATCAGTTGTCTGTTGGGGACTATTCAAGAAAGACACAATCGTGCAGGAAGAATGACACATCGGGCAGCAGGTAGCCTAGCAGTTAGAGAGGCGAGCCAGCTACCGGAGGGTTGCCAGTTTGAATCCCGGGTCTGAAGGGGGGAAAATCTGGCTGAAAGTGAGCCAGGCAATTGGAGGGTTGCTGGTATCCTAGATGCCATTGCCTGCCGCTGTGCCCTTGAGCAAGGCAGTAAACCCCCCCCATAACAACTGCTCCACGGGCGCCCAGTGTGGCAACCCCTGCTCCAACCTCTCCAACCTGTATGTGTCTTTTGGTGGGGTTGGGATAAAGCAGAAGTCACATTTCGGTTAGACCTTCTGTACAATCAACAGTGATCATAATCTTGTGCCACATGATCTGCACGTACCCAAGTTGTAGCTTATCTTTGGAATCAGAACTTGGCAGTATTTGATTTCTGCTACTGCCAGTAACTAAGGAAATACATGTCGGCCTTAGGTAGGCCTATGCACTTAACAGCATAGTCTCTGACCAAATAGGGCCTTAAATTGGGCGATACAATTGGCTTTTGTCTCAGAGACAGATCCTGCTGTATTCAGTGATACCGTGTGCCCACAGTTGAACTCCGGTGGTAGACTAATTCTCACGTTTAGTATTTCAGAAATCTCTTGTTGACAGATGCACGTAACATAAATGGTAATAGCAGCTGTCGACAGAGTGTGATGCGACGACTAAAGCCTGTTGCATGCTTCCCAATCGAAACATATTTTGTGGATATATTATGAAAAAATTTGGTGAAGTTTTGGTGTTTGGCAGGTTTTTTTTCATCTGTTCACGCGCACAACATTTTTTCTTAGGGCAAGTCGAAGTTTGGTAGCTGAAGTCTGCTCCCCTTCGTCAGTGATTGGTCAACAGTACTACTCCTAGTAGGAGTGGGAACTATGGGCAGGATTTTTCAATAGTGTTTGTTGTCATTGAACAAGAGACAACTAGTTTTCATGCACATTTTTTTACTTAAATACTCCAGTTAGATGTGAAATTGCACAACTAAGACCTCCTTTGCAAAATCGTCCAAATGAATTACAGATTTCTTGATTTATCTTAGAGTAATTATTTTGAGGAAGTGTTACTGGGTATGTTGTTGCTACAGCATTTCAAGAGGGACAAATAATAATTTTGCTGCTTTTTTTCAAGTTTTTCAAGCGAAGATCTTTTTTTAAAGGATCACGCGAGGCACAGAAGTTCACTTTGCCTAGCCGGGTTCTGCTAGGAGCAAACCGAACCTAGTATGCAGACGCCTTTTACGGGGAGCTTTCAGGTACACAGATTTTTTTGTCACTGGTCTTTTGGACAAATCACGATTTAGCAGGTCCTCACATCTTTCAAATTTCAGAAGGGGAAGAGATATCTGGGCTAGAGGTTGACCGATTATGATTTTTCAACGCTGATACCGATACCGATTATTGGAGAACAAAAAAAGCCGATACCGATTAATCGGACGATTTATAATTTTTAAAAAATGTTTTATATATATATATATATCATACACACACACACATTTTTGTAATAATGACAATTGCAACAATACTGAATGAACAATGAACACTTGTATTTTAACTTAATATAATACATAAATACACACACACACACACATAGCTCTGAAGTGACAATGATACTGAACTGTTTGAATAAAAATAGAGTTTAAGTTACCTGTGATGAATGTTGAAGACAAAAACTGTCATTTCTGTATGCAGGAAATCCTATTTTAATAATGGGCATGGTAAGAATTGACGACCAAAGTGCGAGTCATAATTCCCATGACACCTTCTAGCAAAATCTGAAAAGCGGTTCCTTCATTTATTCCATAGGATATTTTTAGATTCACTTAAAATAAGGTCTGTGTTTCGTGTAGGCTTACATCACCGTGCCAATTTTATAACTGTGTAGATATCCATAGGACAAGGTAACTCTGATCAATATTGGCTAAATATAAGCGAAGATAATTTTTTTTGTAGAGTGGATTTATGAAAATATGTTGACAAACGTTACCTTATCCTAGTGAGATTTACACGGGTATCAAAACGTCGAGGCGGTTTAAGCCTGCACGAAACACAGACCTTATTTGAAGTAGATCAAGACATTCTCTATGGAAGACATGAACGGTAAAATAACGAATGAACCCCTTTCAAGTACAGCCGCAAGTTATTACAGGAATTATAACGCGTCGACTATTTCTCTCTAAACCATATACCTTTGACTAATCCGGAAACTATCACCTCGAAAACAAAACGTTTATTCCGTTCCGTATTTAATCTAACGGGTGGCATCCATGAGTCTAAATATTCCTGTTACATTGCACAACCTTCAATGTTATGTCATAATTACATAATATTCTGGCAAATTAGTTCGCAAAGAGCCAGGCGGCCCAAACTGTTGCATATACCCTGACTCTGCGTGCAATGAACGCAAGAGAAATGACACAATTTCACCTGGTTAATATTGCCTGCTAACCTGGATTTATTTTAGCTAAATATGCAGGTTTAAAAATATATACTTGTGTATTGATTTTAAGAAAGGCATTGATGTTTATGGTTAAGTACACATTGGAGCAATGACAGTCATTGATTGATAGTTTTTTTATAAGATAAGTTTAATGCTAGCTATCAATTTACCTTAGCTTACTGCATTCGCGTAACAGGCAGGCTCCTCGTGGAGTGCAATGTAATCAGGTGTTAGAGCATTGGACTAGTTAACTGTAAGGTTGCAAGATTGGATCCCCCGAGCTGACAAGGTAAAAAATCTGTCGTTCCTAGGCCGTCATTGAAAATAAGAATGTGTTCTTAACTGACTTGCCTAGTTAAATAAAGGTGTAAAAAAAAAAAAAAAAAGAATCGTCATATCGGTGCCCAAAAATACCTATTTCCGATTGTTATGAAAACTTGAAATCGGCCATTCCGATTAATCGGTCGACCTCTAATCTGGGCTGTAGACTTGCCCCAAAACTGAGAGTTTATGTTTAGAGGGGCGGAGACTGCTTGTCTCATTAGTAAGTTTTCGAACACGTCTCCCCCCTATAACCTAATCGAGCATCTGACGCAATTACGCATGGTTTTAGTTCTGGATGTCCGAGGTTAGTGGTTTATTAAATCCTCTCTGGCCACAGGTGCTGTACCAGTGATAGACGGGATAGGCTGGGAGGTTGGCTGTGGCGCTCTCTGCTCTCGCTGTGCCTCGTAGGAGACTGATTTGTGACACCTTTCTGTGAAAACCCAAAAGCGTCTCCGAGCTCTGATCCCTCTGTTTCCACCCAGAGCGAAATGCAGACTTTCTTTTATGTCAACAAAGATGTTAAATATTTAGAGGGCTAAATCATAGCTGTCAGGAGCTTTTCCGTTAGCAGATGAGGAGACCAGGTCAGGTTTCAGTGTAGGCTTACAGCTCTTCTAGTCCCTCCTCAAAGAGCATGGCTCCTTATGTGGACTTTGTGACATGTCTGCCCCACTTGGATCCACCGCTAATGAGCATTGTTCATCAATCTTAACCAAAGACCATAAGCCTTTTCCTCTTGTGGTAGTTTTCAGATAACCCCTTGCTCTTTAGTGCTATTTAAAGTCCTATTCCTGATTTGTGATTCTTGTTAAAGCTGTCTCTCTCCTCCCTCTTCTCCCTCTCTCTGCTCCTGCCATTGCCACACCAACATGTGATCTGTGTCAGAGAGCTTGCCCAACGATAGATTATTGTACACGAGGTATGTCAAGGGCTTTGGCAACACTGTGACTTCAAGGGGGGTATAAAGAGACAAACATTCCAGCGCACCATAACGGTTGTGCAATCTCAATTTCCTGTGTTTTCATTCCTTTTTCCTGAGTCACCTGTTAGTTCCCAGGGAGGTGGGGGCAGAAAGAATGGCACCTTTTGGAGTGACAGTGTCCTATTTTTCCCCCTAACATCCTGTCGTAAAAAAAAATATATTTTATGTTTTATGTAAGTAGCTTAGCTTACCCTTCTTAAGTCTCAATAACTTGTAATTGGGAGCATAATAAGGTTCACTTTCACTGAAGTACAGTTAGTTATAATTTTACCTCAGCTGAACTGCCTCTTAGTCACAGCCTGATAAATTATGAAATGTTAGAAGGGTTTTGGTGAGTGGGAAAACCAGACGTCATCATCTGGTATGACGGTGCCCCACTGCCAAGCTCTGAACCAGATGGAACCTGTTTCTGGTTAGAGATGTGACTGATTACATGTTATCTCAGGGCCTCTTGGTTGATAGCATTGTATCCTGTTTAATCAATCTGTGTTGCAAAAAATTGGGCTACTACCTTTCTCGAAACGTATCTGTACCGCATTCATTGTCCCTCATAGTTTTGAATCCCATCCAATACAGCCTTGGCAACAGAACAATTCTGCTGAACTAAATTATGTAGTTTAATTAATTTTGTTCTTCTCAGGATAACACCCTCGCCTCCAAACATTGCAAACTGAGTTGCCATCAATTATTTATTTGTGGTGGTGTTGGCTTGTACCATTGCTCTGATAATAGCCTCATTCTCCCATGGTTATTTCTAATTAATCAGCAGACATTCTAAAGCCTTAATTAGATTTTGTGCCAAATCATCTTAGGTGATTAATATACTGTAGGTGTGGTCTTAGTATGGCTGGGAGAGGTGAGACCGAAGGACAAATTAGCACTGCCGTGCAGCACTGGCCAAGGCAAAGACCGCTACAACCCCACACAGCCCTCCATGCGGCACCATCATGGTCCAACTGAAGAATTCAATTCAAAATCAGGATTGTGGTCAATGTGTACAGCAAGCCTATCTCATCACGGGTTAAATTATACAAATAGGTAAATACACAGTTGGTTTCATTTTTGTTGTTCTGACAGCTGTTGCTGCAGTCCTTCATAGTGCTCTGCTCAGTAATAACCTATGTTATTTTCATGTTTGTCGATTATTCTAAATGCATCCACAACCTCCCTCCCCAACCCCCATGAAGGGGGAGCCTCAAAGCCAAAACAACCCTTCCTAACATAAATTGTTAATGCCAAATATTTTATCAGCTTATTTCAACATTCTTATCAGCAGTGTCAACATGCGCCCGTGGCAAAATCAAGAGCAAATACACAAAGGTTCCAAATTTGGAGCCTTGTGATGCCGCAGGCTATTTTTAAGCATGTTACTAATAACTCTACTGGGCTTTATAGATGGATGGTAGGAAAGGAGTCTCTGTTTCCCCATGCTCTACAGCGCTGACGTTTGACTGTGGATTTCATGGGCTGCTGGGTAAATGGTTTGGAGTCTTTCATAGTTCCCTATGTCAACATGGCTGGTACTGATAGAGCCTCAACCAGTAACCATTGTTCATCAATCATTCACTTCGGAAGAGATGCATTTTTCTCCTTCATATGATCCTGGGTAAATCATAGGGCCGGGACTATACCAGTATTGTGATTATTTTTTCCATGACAAAAATGAAACCACGAAGCAGACTCTTTGGTCCTTTAAAAACCTGCTGTGTGTAAAATATTCTGTACTATAGCTTGGAAAATAAATAAATGTGACTCTGGATGACAACATAATGATGTTTGTTTCCAACATTAGGGCTGTTTTCCTAAAGAAGTTAAATCCACTTTGTTTTGTTTCCTTGCAACGATACTGGTTATCATCCTGGCCCTAGTAAATAGTATTTCCCTTTTTGTCTTTTAACAAAATCTAAATCTAATCAATTTGTATTTGTCACAGGTAGGTATAAAGAGGGAAGCAAAATGCTTATGTGCTAGATCCACTGAGGTATAAGAAGAACTAGAAACTGCCTACAAGATGGCCGACCGTTGTTTTCAACTTAATCTTCTCACGTTCGCATATACCGTTCCGTGGTTGCTGCCAACTTTCTTACTGGGACTACGCCGCCTGCGCAGTAGCACTCTGTGCGCACTGGACAGACAGCAGTATCGCGCGAACCTGCTTCGGGAACTCAGTCAAAGCAGGTGGGCAGCTAAACAAGCCAACCGGCACTTCCCCTGGCTAGCTGGGGTCATGACCTCAGAGCAAGAATATAAAATGTTAACTTCTGCTGTGAGTGATGAAAAAAATTATAAAGCACCCTCAGCAACAATTATTTGAATAATTCAATGGTTGTTTTGTGCATAAAGGGGATGACTAAAGTGTCTTATTGTAAATTTTATAATTCAACTTCTCTATGGCGCCGTCAATGGGAATTGTCTTTCTTGGCCAGGATTCAGTTAAACTGCAATACTGAAGCAATACTGTAGGTGCAGTCAAAAGCATACTTCCAGACTGGAACCCTGGCCCCTTGATAAGCTCCCTCAACAATGCAGTACTTCAGTCAATAACAATAATACCGAAAAAAAGAGTCAAAAATAACAAGTAATAAGAGAGGTAGTATGCATAGTAATAATGGACTGTATTACACTATTTTTATACATATAGAGTGGGTAGTGACTTACTAAATACTATATAGTAGAACTGCAGTGTTGACTGTGTGTGTGTGAGAGTTATTAGTACATGTGGGGGCTTGTTTGTGTGGGTAGTCAGTAGGGCTGGGAATTGCCATGGACTTCACAAGACAATATTATCACAATATTTAGGTGCCGATACGATATGTTTTGCGGTTCTCATTATTCTAATATATACATATATACACACAGTGGGCTCCAAAACTACTGGCAATACACAAACAATACTTAAAAAAATATAAACAATATAATTATAGAGAAACTCAAAATACCAACATGTGAGAAATACTGTACTTTATTAATGTTTCAATGGAACCCAACAAAATGATTTATAGATCCTCCAAATCAAGTTTTCACAATTAATGGCACCCTTAAAGATTATTGTAAATAACATCTACCAAAATTAAACCAGGAATTAAATTCCACTTATTTAAGTGTATCTAAGTCTTAAGAAACTATATTGCCCGTTACATCACTTCCTGTTTCACAAGGGTATAAAAATGAGGTAACGCATGCAATATCCCTTTGTCATCCAACACCATGAAGAAAACAAAAGAACTGGCAGTTCAAAAGAGACCGATTGTTGTAGACCTTCATAAATCTGGTAATGGCTACAAGAAGATCCACAAACGAATGAATATACCACTGAGCACTATCAGAGCAATTATTCAAAAATTCTAAAGATTTGGAACAGTTGAAAACCTCACAGGTAGAGGACGCAAATGCATTTTTCCCCCCAGGATAGGGAGGAGGATGGTGAGAGAAGCAACAAAATCCCCAAGAATCACTGTGAAAGAATTGCAGGCCTTGGTGGCATCTTGGGGTCACCAGGTTTCAAAAAGCACCATCAGACTCCACCTCCACAACCACAGGCTCTTTGGAAGGGTTGCCAGAAGAAAGCTCATTCTGACGCCAAGACAAAGACGCAAGTGCTTGGAGTTTGCCAACCGTCATTTAAATTATGACTGGAAGAAGGTGCTCTGGTCAGATGAGACCAAAATTGAACATTTTGGTCAGATACAGCATCTGCATGTTTGGCGTCGAAACAGAGATGCATACAAGGAGAGGCACCTCATACCCACGGTGAAATATGGTGGTGGGTCAGTGATGTTCTGGGGCTGTTTTAATTTCAGAGGTCCAGGGGCACTGGTTAAGATTGATGGCATAATGAATTCCACCAAGTATCAGGCAATGTTTGGCTGAGAATCTGGTTGCCTCTGCCAGAAGGCTGGGACTTGGCCGTAGGTGGACTTTCCAACAAGACAATGACCTAAAACATACCTCAAAATCCACACAGAAATGGTTCTGTGACAACAAAATCAATGTTCTGCCATGGCCATCTCAGTTGCCGGACCTCAATCCAATCGAAAACCCGTGGGTTGAGTTGAGGATGTCATGCAGTGAGTGTATTTGTGCGTGCTGAGTGACCACCGACCTTCTTGTTGCTTATGCATGGTTTTCCCGCTGGCTGGAGAAATGCCTGTGGGCACACTAAACTCATTGTGAAGCAGCATCCTTGTGATAATGGGGGAGTGGGGGAATGGCAGTCCTGTGATGTGTCCTATAAATGAGACAGGCAGTAACAAGATAGATATTAGCAGATGGACCCGATTGTGACTGACAGCCCACACCTGATGGTATGCAAGGCCTGGTCTGCAATCGTACCCGTAAATTGACAGTTGATAGTCGGATTAGATAATTGTCGTAATAGGGAAAGAAGGAAGTGTTTAAATGGCTAAATAAAGGTTGGCAATAGGTTTAGCTACTTAAGAATCTTACTGCATGTTTATGAACCAAGAAATTTGTAGATCAGTGTGTGTATGTGCGTTCTCACTTCTCAAACTATGGGCAGATTTCAGCTGTTCAGACAGAATGTGCATTGTCGTTTAATCTTTTTTTGCTACCCTCGCTCTCCCTGTTAGATATATATTATCCACATATATGGCTTCGTAGCTAATGTAATCGCCATTAGCTAGTTCTCATAGTATCTGAAAACCTCAAGTGATTGAGTTATTTCGAATTTGTCATGGCAGCTGAGTTGTTTAGAGGTGCGTCCTGACGGCAACAAAAAAAATACAAATATATTCCAGATCAAAGAAAATGACTACAAATACTAGTTTCATAAGAATCCATGATCACAAATCATGACGTTACGTTGGACCCATTTGCATTGAATAGATATTCTCAAACTAACAACAGTGCCTATATGATGTCCTTCCATACACGCGTGACATGCTGGAGTGATGCTGCTATGCAAATGTTGTCAAAACAAGCTCAATAACTCAATGCATGCACACACTCTTATTGAATATGCATTCACATGTATTGTGAGTAGGCCTATGCCATCTTAATCTACCCAGTTTATCAAGAGATTTACCATTCAAATCAAATGTTTTGTAGTTAGATTGGTAAATAAAAAAGGCAAATGTATTGTTAGATTTTCTTTAATTGATTAATTAATGCGTACATGGCTGTCTCTGGGAAATTTTATGAAATTGAATATCAGCCTAAAATATCGGCCATCGGCCTCTCAAAATTGGTATGGGCATTAGCCCTAAAAAATCCATATCGGTCGTTCTCTAAACAGAACATGCAACTCACAGATGCAACAGCATTCGTCCTTCTTACTGAATTCCGATGTGCAGTTTGAAGATGTTAGAATAACTGTCCACATTTACTGTTCCTCAGCCAACAAGACGAGTAACGAACAGTAAAATCACTAGCCTATGTCAATCTACTATCCTCCATAGTAAAACGTTGACCTACTCTGTTGGTCAGCTTGTTGTTCTGTGTGAGAAAGAAATTCCAAACAGACTCTGGGACAGTTGTGCGACAATAGATCCCATATTCATACAACTAGTACATCAAAATAACTTTAAAAAGCATTGAGGCTGATGCAACAGATCAGAACTTTTGGCTTAAAATTATGATAAACATTTATTTCTTGACATTATAGCTGTGTGGCAATGCACACACACGTCAGGAGGCTATGCGTGAATGTTCCTTCCATAATGCAATTAGAGAGAAAACAACATCGTTATCAAAAGCACACTGCACATGCAAGCGGTTTCATGTGACAGAGATGAATGAAAATATCCATTAGAAATGTTGAGAGATGGGAGATCTAAAGATGCCGCAACAAACATGGGTTGCTAATATGACTAGGATTGTGCCTTAGGCTACTGGACAATGAAAGAAAGTTGATTTGAAAACCAATAGAACATGAGAGAAATATGCTAATTGTTTCAGTGGCATATGGAGTTTTTTTATTTTTTATTACTGCCTCTGCGTTTATAGAAACGGATTTTGGCTCGGCTACTTTGAAGCAATGTAAAGACATGCCTCATGATATGAAGTAAAACGTAAAGGTTTCACACAATACGTATGTTTTCAAAATGCATACTGCCTCCAGCTCTTGTGGTGGGATTCGCTGAATCCTGCCCACCGTTGCCTAAGCACTTGAATGGCGAATGAGAAGCGCTCTTCAATTACCAGTTGAGAAATAAAAATAGTAGCTGTCTTTAATCGTGACCATCAAATCTGTAAATTGTTGCACAATGATTGGGCTAATAGAAGCACGTTTCACTCCAGCAGCAACAGGATCTGTAGCAGCAGCTCTCGCACAGATCTTCCACTCAAATTACGCTCTGTATCTGTAAACTGTGCATGCGTAATAATAAAGAATCATAACAACTAACAAAAATACACGCACAATTGAATTCCACAGTAGGGCTCATTGTGACTGGCTAGTTTATCCTGATGATGGTTGGTGGTGTTGTGTTGCGAGCCAATCGGAGGTAGGCCTAATCTGATTCCAAGAAGTGGTCTCTGGTCACCATGAGTTTAGCTGGACAGAAACAGGATGCAGGTCACGATCTCTGAGCCTTGCATGACACCAACGGCTGCCCTTAACCCAGGACCTGGCTGCCTTTCACTTCTACAACAAACACAGATGGAGAAAGAATAAAGAGTGAGAAGACCAAAGATGCATAGACGACACATCACATTCTGAGAGATGATATGGGACCTGATAAAGATAATGCACAGTCTATAAAGCAAACCTCTCAACTTACCTTGTGATGCGTTTCACTCAATGGTTAACAAACCTCAGCTAGTTCGTTTCTTCCCCTGTCATACTGAATGGAATAAATGACACACTAGGAAGCACATGGAAGGGAAATGATAAACATCCACTCTATTAACCCCTCTGTCCATGTACTGCTCTTGCATTGGTGTAAAATGGTCTTTTTCATCTCAGTGTTAAGATATTGTTTGCGTGAGACGTTATGGCGCTGTACTAATGGTCAACCACACAGATACACACTGGACTGGTTGTGTGGAAAGAAGCCTGAAGTAGATCTGCTCTAACCTAACCTCTACACTCCTCGTGACTCCTTCCAAACATTGTACTGCAACTGGGCTATAACTCAAATATTGCCACTCATTAAGTAATTTATTTGAGCTATTTGCCCCAAAACATTGTTCCAAGTAGTATAGTGATTTGAAAATACAGATAAAATTGAGAATCCTCATCTTGTTATTTGTGATCAAATTCACCTAAGCTTTCCCTACGAAACAGGAAGTGGACTGGAGGCTGAGGGTATGGGCCCCTGTGTAAGTCACACATTGTGTTTGTTTTTTCTTTCAGGTGGTTGATTCCTCTCTGTCTCTGTGTGAAGAATAGATCTGCTCTGGGATTCAATTCCATGGAGAGCATTGTCATAAAACATTCATCAGTGGATGGCTTAGGTGACAGGACATGGCACTTGCCATGCATTAGGAAGTAGGTGAGAAGACCAGACCAGTGCTCTATTGGATTAATGAAGCCATTCTGTTTTTTTCTCAGGTAGTGAGAGATTGTGACTGGTCTGGGGCTGAGGATGGTCACATTTGCATTTGGTTTCCAGTGTTCAGGTACCCTAGATGGAGATATGAATGTTATGCACAGATAGAGACCCCAGTTCAGCTGTGTGGTGGGGCAGTGTATTGGGAACCTGTAGGGGTTTCTTCTGTGACTGGAACTGTGTGTGGGAGAGAACATAAAGTAATAGTTGTGTCTGTTGTGCTTTTAACCAAACTGTTTGCACAAGACTGTGACTGACACACATCACAGTGTCTTTGTTAGTCTTTTTTGCAATGTCCTTGTTGGAGGTGTGCTGGTGACCACATCTATAATGATGTCACTAGGCCGTGTGGTCCTTGTTTACACCTCTATTTGGGCAGCGGGCACAGCAGCAAGAGATGAGGGTTGATGACAGTACGGTGACACTGGTAAGGCGCAAGCCAACTGTGCTCTGATTGAGCTTGCCCCCTAGATGTCAACACATGGAGGACATGAACATTTACATTAATCCCTGACACCAGAGCTGGTGACCCCTCCAGTTTTCCTGGAGAGAGTGAGAGGGAACAGATTTGCTGTTGGGTGATACCGTGGAAGCATTTTATCACTCCATCCCTTAGTTGTCAGGTGCATTTGAATCATGCCTCTGTTAGGTTGGCCAAATCGAACCGAAGGGCATTGCAATGGTTGAGATTGTCATAGTTGCCTTTGGGAAAACCTTTTTGTTGTGGCTTGAGTGGACTCTTGGTGATATAGGTTACTGTTGGGTGTGAGAATCACAGTGGACAGGTTAGGATAGGCCTACTTGTCAAATAAGTTTTGGTTGACATTTGTGGTGAATACTTTTAGCACTTATTTTTGTCGCAACAATTTCACCATGTTTTAGTCATACATTTTATCAAGTCGCATGGATGGCAACATCTTCCTTCCTGTTGAACAAATTTGAAACCACGCTTTTGACGTCATCATTCAACATTCCTCACTCAAAATCGTATTTTTCTGTCTCAATGTTTTACAAAGTAGGTGGGCCGTGTGTGACTTGTGCTTCAATGGTTTGTGTTGGTTTGCCGTTAGGAGTGTATTTTGCGAAGATGTTGAGTTCTCCCTCTGGGCTCATACCAGAGTAGCACCTGATTTGAATATAGAGTTGATGGCTGCCCAGATCCTTTGACTGCTTTAGATGTCAGGGGAGGCCGTGGGGGGCGTTTAAAGATTTGAACGTTTATTTTATTTATTTTTTAACACATGGGTTACCATTGCTTACTGAGATGATTCTGCAGTATTTACAGTAACTCTGGCAGTTGTTGAAATATCCACCTGTAATGGTAGGCTAACTTATTTAGGGATATATGTGTCTGTTTTTCTCCTCATTAGCTCAGGAGAAGAGACAACTCTCTTATGGAAAGTGCCCCCATGTTCCCTGTTGCTATGGTGTCAGTGGCAGCCCTCGTGTAGGCTTGGTTGTAAACATATCAGGAGTGTTGTAAATAGCTCACTGCAGGTGCCAGCCCCCTGAATGTGTTTCTCCCTGCCTAGGTTGCACATCAGATGTGCTGCTGTGAAGGTAAGCCTATTCTTTATCCTTCCTAGTGTCTCTTCATTTAGTGGTGTCTCTTCATTTAGTGGTGTCTCTTCATTTAGTGGTGTCCCACCATAATGTAGCCTAGCCACCCTGCACCTTTATCCTACTTTGGCTGTTTTTGTTTTTCTCAATGGCCTCCATTTCTATTTGACAAGCTTCCAATGACAAGTTGAACAAGCTGATAGACAAATGTTGGTGAACACCGTAACAAGACAAGTGGTGGGAGGGGAGGGGGACAGAAGGGGCGTTAACAGTCATTCGGCCAAAAACACAGTGCCACGCCCCAGGTGCTAGGGCTAGTAAGAGCAAGCAGCAGGAATGTGAGGGAAATTAATGGGAGTGTAAGTCCTGCCTTTCCCATGGTGAGTGGTCTCTCTTTACACTTTTACTTCGACATAGAGTTGTGCAGTAAAAACTGAACACAAGGGTGTCACATGCTATGGGCACGATTTTTAACTGTGTGGATGTTTTGAGATCAACTTTGCCTGGATTTGCCTCTAAAGAAGATGAATCTTTGAACAGTAGGCTACATGTGGCAGATCATAGGCTTGGCAGAGTTGGGCTAAATAAATTGTACCCGTATCTTCATTTGTACCCTATCATCATTGCATGTATAGTAACAGCATTATTTATTTGAGAAATGGGATGGTAGCATCTTTCCCTTCATTCATTTTAGTTTAGAAGCAGATCAAATCAAATAATTGGCATCTTAAATCCAGTTTTGGAGCTGTGAACTGATTCACTTTCTGAACTGTGACGTCTGTCAGAATAGGAGAGGAAATGAAGTTATCCTCATTTTCAGTCTGAGTTGATCAAATTCACAGAACAGCAAAACAGGGTGTAAGAATATAGAGCGTGTTAGAATGGAGGCAACACATGGTGTCAAGTCAATGTGTTTATTTAGCCAGTTAATGATATTGACCCTTGTTTTTCTTTTCCCCATGCGAAAGGAAAATTGTGTTTAGCGATGTGAAAAGAAAGCACTGTGCTCTGTTTGCGAGGGAGGGAGGAAACTATGCAGCAGAATAGGAATTTTCACTCTTTATAAAGTCCTGGGACTGTGGAAACACTAAAACAGGCCAGCCACTGATTCGAGAGCAGAGCTCTGAGAGCAGAGTACACACTTTCTGTCTGTGCGGTCTGCATTCTGTTTACTGGAAGTGCACATGTTCCTGCATGTGCCATCAGTGTGGCCAGGGAGGACTGGTAGAGGGACTGGTAAACGGAGCGGCAGACTCAGAGAATTGGAGAGAAAGTGTGTGTTTGTTTATGCCTTTCTTTTCTGAAGAGGTTACCTAACGTAGAAGCATTCAAACCACACCAGGTCCCCTTGTGCCGCTGCAACGTGAAGCTGGGATGAGGAGGCGGCAGACTTTGTCATTTTCAGGCCCCTCTGTGTGGGAAACTGTGTTTTCATCCAGAATGAGCAGTGCTGTGGGACTCTCAAGGCCTGTGGGCTTGTTTCACTACTTGCTTCCCAGGTTAGTCTGTCGTAGACAGCCAGCGGTAACAATGGGAGGGTTAAGTATCTGATACACACACCAAACCCCGGGACTCAGCTGCAAGTAATTAAAGCTGGCAGTTGGCAGAGAGTCAGGCGACTGTAATGGCCGCTGTAAGTTCATACCATAATATTTGGAAGATGAATAGGGTCTGGTAGTAAACGTGTTGTATTGTTGTTGACCTAAGGCTTTCTAGCTCCCCTCCCTCTGTCCCGTTCATCCTGATGGGGGAGTCCGAGGGAGACAGGCCCTCTGTAAATCCTGCTCTCTCTACTGTAATCAGTTCTGAAATGCTACTTATTGACATGCCAAGGCTTTTGCTGTGACCTGCAAAGTCTTGTTTTTTCCATAGAAGTCATTTATCCCTGAGGTGTTACCGTCTCAGGTTTGAAAGTAAAAGATGGTTTCCGTCTCAGAGAACCCTCAGCAGGCCATTCATTTGATTCTAGTTTGACATGACTGCATGGATTCATTCAGATCTGGTGTTGCAATCTCAATCATAAAGAGAAAAGTAGCTATTGAGCTTTTTGTCTTGTAAAATATATAAAGTATCAGCAGGGGCTTTACTAGGACACTAAAAGCAATCGATTCAAATGATAATTGGGATAGGGAATTTGATGCTCAGTAGGACTTGTTTGTTTGGGCTGACTATGGCCCTATTCCCACTACGAGATATGAAGGTCTGAGGAGCGGGGTGGTGAAAGAAAATTCAACTTTTCAATTCACATTAGATCCTTGCTTTACCTTTCGTAGTGGCTGGCAACACAACATTCTTTGTCCGCAGCTCAAATGTAACATAAATATCACAGTAGCCACTAGCCAGTAAGCATGAACTATTGAACAATGACCAACTTTTCTTCTAAAACATATAACATTATTGAATAATGCAACCAAACCATATTACACTCTTGAATAATACAACAATTCACAAGCATGTATGTGCAAACAATTAAAGGGTTTATTTTCTCGTCTATAGGCTACACTCGTTACATTTTAGCTTCAAGACAAAAGCATAGAGTTGCTATAACGGTATGTTTTCATCAGGTAAAGTTAGCCTATCAAAGCTGTTTTATATGGAAGCTCATAACTGCCACAAAAAAATACAATTCCTCATGATTTGTCAACATGCACAATTAGTCTGATCCTCAGTCTGATCAACTGTAGTCTACTGATAACAACCACAACTGCAGATAGCCTAGAGAAGCCTATGCGATTCGATCCCATCTGCGCCTGGCCAGGGGAAACGTAACGTCATGTTTTTATAGCCTACGTTATGTATTTATAGTAGGGATGTAACGATTCACCCGATTTTCAGTTTAACATCGGTCCGTGGACCTCAAAACGATCCAAATGTAGCATGCATAAGTCAGAAAATAGATCCAAACATTGCGAATCGCTGGTTCACTTTTTTTTTTGTGACAACTGATGTGTCCTCTCATTCATTGTCAAATTAGCCATATAACTGTGTTGACAATCATTGATCTACAAGTCATTTTGCATGCTGAACAACCCCAGGAAATATCAGTAGCCTAGTCAAACTGAGCACTGTGCCCAGCTTTGCGTGCTGACCAACACGTGTTAGGCGGCCTGTCCCTGCAGGATCATGTACATCTGTGCGGCACCTTCAGCATTCAACTGCTAAAATGGCTTGCACGATATTAGGCTTTATTAGTTGATTGACAGTATATGCAATTTTCTAGATTGTTATCAATGTGCTGTTGAAAATAGTGTTTTACCGGAATAAAAGTAAGCTACCGGAGACTACTCTCAACTGGCTATACCTGCTGAACGGGGCTTACAATAGATTTTATTTCAGGGGCCTCCCAAGTGGCGCAGTGGTCTAAGGCACTGCATTGCTGTGCCACTAGAGATCCTAGTTCGAGTCTAGGCTCTGTCACAGCCGGCCGTGAGAGAGAGACCCATGGGGCGGCGCACAATTGGCCCAGCGTCGTCCGGGTTTGGGGAGGGTTGGGCCGGTAGGGATGTTCTTGTCCCATTGCTCTCTAGCGACACCTGTGGTGGGCCGGGCGTAATGCACGCTGTTCGGTGTTTCCTCCGACACATTGGCTGGCTTCCAGGTTAAGCGGGCATTGTGTCAAGAAGCAGTGCGGCTCGGCTGGGTTGTGTTTCGGAGGACGCACGGCTCTTGACATTAGCCACTCCCGAGTCCGTGCGGGAGTTGCAGCGATGGGACAAGACTAACTGCCAATTGGATACCACGAAATTGGGGAGAAAGGGGTATAAAAAATATATATATATTATTTCAATTGTTCAGGTTCACCATCAGCAATAGTTTTGGTACTTTTGCTTTAAACGATCACTGAGTGTACAAAACACCTGCTCTTTCCATGACTACTCTTGACATGACATAGACTGACCAGGTGAAAGCTATGATTGATGTCACCTGTTAAATCCACTTCAATCAGTGTAGAGAAGGGGAGGAGACAGGTTAAAGAATGAGTTTTAAGCCTTGAGGCATGGATTGTGTATGTGTGCCATTCAGAGGGTGAATGGGTAAGACAAAAGATTTAAGTGCCTTTGAACAGGGTACGGTAGTAGATGCCAGGCGCACCGGTTTGAGTGTGTCAAGAACTGCAGCGCTGATGGGTTTTTCACACTCAACAGATTCCTGTGTGTATCAATGGTCTATCAACCAAAGGACATCCAGCCAACTTGACACAACTTTGGGAAGCATTGGAGTTAACATGGGCCAGCATCCCTGTGGAACGCATCCGACACCATGTAGAGTAAATGCCCCGACAAATTGAAGCTGTTCTGAGGGCAAAAGGGGGTGCAACTCAATATTGGGAAGGTGTTCCCAATGTTTTGTACACTCCAGTGTATGTGGTAATTACATATACAGGGTAAAGTTGATCATTTCATGACAAGGAATCACTTTTAGGAGGTGCACTGCATTGCTAAAGCGGGAGGAGAAAATAAGCTAGCTAAAAATGTCAAACGTTCAAAACCAATCGGTTTTGAGATGGGGTGAAATCCAAAGTTGTGCTATATTCATTGGCTATGTCATAGCTAATTTGTAAACAAGAAATATTGATACATTACTAGCCCAAACACTTAATCTGCAAAAATGACAAGTTAATTAATGGGTGCAGGTGATTTCAGAACCAAAGCGGAGAGACAAAAAACATAAACTACATTGCCCCCCTAATCTGATAGTGGTGGTAGATTCCTGGTCTCCCTTATGGCTCAGATCAGGCTCAGTGCAGCCGCCACCTACTGCGACAATTTTAGAATGTCTCAAATCAAGTCTCAAATATTAGGAAAATGCCTATACATTTCAGCTGTTTCAAAAACATTGCTCTGGTATTGCCATTTATACTTTAGGAGTGTTGGCTCAATGAGCCAATTCTGTTCGCACTGCCCTGCTTCAAGGGGGGAAACTGTCGGGCGAGTGTCATGCGCTACCTCTGAAGTAATATGTGTAGCCAACGTTATATTAGTAAAAGTCTAGTAAGTGTGAAGAGGCTCATTCTGCAGAACCATAGATAGTCCTATTGAATGGAGGGAGTTGGATGTGTGAATGTTCTGGTCGTCATCACAAGTAGTGTTGAGCTTGAAGTCACCTCCCTCCACACCCGCCTTCCTCCAGTCCTCCTCAGCCCCTATTGTTTTCAGTGTGGTGCTCATCAGCATACTTAACATGGCTCGGGGGACATTGTGCTCTTGTTCCTCTAAATAGCTCCCTGCCATTTTTCAGGGAGGGGGCCGAGCAAGATCTCCCAGGCCCCTGGCACAGACACGTGGGGATGGGGGTTGGTAGGTGGTGGGGGCACCCGGGCAGCAGCTGATAGGCCAGGCTGTGGAGACATGGCAGGAATCTGGACTGTGGCTGTATTTATCACTATGCTCTTGTTGTTATAGTGCATTTTATAAACTGCTAGGTCATTTTCCAGAGTGCTGGCCAGGTAGGACAATGCTCTGGGCCTGGTACAGGGTCAGTGTCAACTGACAAAGGCATGCTGTACCATGTTTATGAAGGTTATTGTTTTCGCTGTTTAACATTTTTCTTGATGTTTATAAGGAGAGCCTATAAGTATAGGTGAAAGGAAAAAAAGAACCATACTCACAGAATTGTATTTTACAATTTTACTCAAATTTTGAAAAGAAGGAGCTGCAACTTTGATGTATTTAAACTTATCTTTAGAATTCTGAAAGAGCTTCATCTACAGTAAATCTGCTGACTTCTTTGCAAGCGCTCTCATGCTGTTAGATTTTGAACAGCCTTTCAAGTCCTTACAAAGGGACTCGACTCACCTCCTGAACGCCCCCCTCTCTCTACACAGAATCAGTGTATGACCTTCTCCCCAAAGAGCTGCAGCTGCCATCCTCCACTCAGCAAAACCCAGCAGCAGCCATGAGCCAGAAGAGCGGTGGAGAGGCGGTTCCTCCTCCCTCAGCGGCCCTTGACTCAGGTAAGCCCCTCCTCCTCTACCCCCTCTTCTCTTCTGCCTCCATGGTAACAGTGAGCAGTGCTGGTAATGGTTCCATCCTGTTTCCTGGAGTCAACCCTTCTTTAGGCTACCTGCAAGACCACTTCCAACTACATTAGGGGTAGGCAGCTCACAGTCTGTACTTGTAGACTTACACCTGCATGTAGAGAGTACAGCCAATAGGCAAGGAGCAGCTGCTGAAGACCGGAGTTATGCGGCCTTATTGCCCTCTCCCTTGGGCGTCCTGTGGCCCTCAGAAAACATACTGCACACAATGCCAGCCAGCCCTGGGCCCTGGGGGCTTGCTCACATCTCTGAAGACTGAACAGTTCTGACTGTGAGTGATGGGAACGACCTGTTCCTGTTTTTTTGTTTTGGTGTGCATTATCCCCTGGGTTTTACACAGAGATAATTATTGCAGACATACAGAACTATGAGCACCTTTATATCATGATCTGTTGCTGGTTGCTATAAACCTCACAGCTCAGATGTAATCAGCTCCAGCTGCAGCCCCTTTTAGAATCCCAATCAGAGGGCTAGACTGAAAATGAGCTGTAGTAAAGCATTGCCTGGTTTTGTGCTGACACAATGATTCTATACAGGGACTGTAGGATCCAAACATCTCTTTATGACACAGGCCTACAGGTTGCAAGCAGATCAGAAAGGTCTCTTTTTAATGTGCTTTAGAGTAGACATTTTTAAAGGTTTTCCCATCAGGGCGTAGGGGCTGTTACACACAAACAGAGAGGGCATTCTTGCTCTCCATAGAAATCCAACTTCATGATCCTAGCTCAACAATTGGCTAAACGGATTGCACTGTTTTGAGTGGTTGGGTTATGCCAAAACAAAGTCATGCCTACAGTCCTTGCTGGGAACACTGTGCCTTGCAGTTGGAGTCTAAGGAAACCCTCTTCATTCCATGCCATTAGAGGACACCCCTGATTCTTTCGGGGCACACAAGACCTACAGAGTCCCCATCTTCTTGGGCTGTCTGAATGATCTTCAATATGGCAGTCTGTCTATTTGGGATCCACTAAATCATGAAAGGCAAAATGTACCCCATTAATTGACAATAGCAATTGGCTCCCAGTCTGTTATTGTACATTTGTGAAGATAGATGTTATAAAAATGCAAACCATCTCTCTTTGGAACAAGACACAAGTCAGAACCCGGGTACAAAACCATTTCTGTACTGCTCACAAAATCATTGTTTGAGATCCAAAAATGTTAAATAATTCAGTGATACCTCTTTGCAAAATTCCAGAAATATCACTAACTGTTTACTTATGTGTCTTGCAGCTATTTTGCTTAACCAGTTACTGCCACACCATTAATTAAAGTAGTATCTTCTGACACGATGCATCAGTCTGTGTAAGGCTAAATAGTACATCTAGTACACTACAGTACTTGCACATAAGGAATCTAGAAAAATCACTGAAACTAGTATGTTTGCAACTGTAGGCCTAAATGTTAATTAACCCAATATCATATTCAAAGCAAGAGGAAAAAATATAAAACAAAACACCTTTTTCTGGTTAAATCTGTCACAACCTGAACGTTCAAAATGCAATTCACTTTAGCTCTTTTTACTCTGCCCCTTACCAAAGTGCCCCGGTTTAGAGTGAGTTTCAGTAGAACCAGAAGTCTGTTGCCTTCGGACATCAATGCTTCAATGCAGCCAATGCAGCCCTCAGACAAGGCGGGACATACTGGCTGTAGCTGGAGGAAGGTGAAGTATTTTTCAGTTTACATGAAATTTAATTTGGGACTGTAGGTTTTACTGCAAATTGGCCTTACTTCTTCTGGCTATCTCTTCTTCTTTTCACTTTTTTTGTGAATTTTATTTTGTACCCCAAATCTTTGAAATCAAGTATTGGAAAAATACTTTGACATTAAAATGTAGGTTTCTGTTGGTTCTCTGTCAAATGAGGACAACTTTTTAATTTTAGGCTGTCCAGCCATTCAGGTTAGTTATTTTTGGTCACACCAGCCAATTTTGCCCGTCGCTTTGGCTCTTTGTTCAAGTAGTTTCTCCCTCCCCGTATCCCTGCACAGCCTTCCTCCATTTGCCAGCCATATAGCTCTCTGCTGAAGCATCTCTGCTCTGGCCTTTTTACACCTTTACTGTTCTGTGCTGTTACTGTATTTTGCAAGGCGGGTGCATGCTGGCTGTGATATTACTCTACTCCCATCACCCATCCGTTGCCTGCCCTGCTACTTTTTATAGCTTGGCCTGGCTGTCACCACATCCCTGATGCCAGTGTCCTTACTGTTTAGCTCTATGCGGCTGCACACTTCCATGTTCCTATCCCTGTTCTTATCCCTGTCCTACCACCCCTGCCTGTAACTTTAAGGCTTCGTTACTTCTGTTTGTCCCCTCCCCTGATCCCTCCGTTTTGAGATATGGCTGAATGGAGATGTAGCATCACTCTAGGTTGGCTTCAGCTGTTATGTAGGAATGTCAGCTATTTTTAGTCAACTCTGGCCATACAAAATTCATATTGCTTTTACTTTGTTGATTAGCTCTCCCCTTTTTATTTTTCTAATTGATGTAACATGTTATTGATTTCCATTTAGAAGTCTGAAATGAGCATTAATTATTTGTTGTCTGAGGTCAACTTTCTTCCTTGCCTTTCAGTCAGTCTACAGTCGTGGCCAAAAGTTGAGAGACACAAATATTAATTTCCACAAAGTTTGCTGCTTTAGTGTCTTTAGATATTTTTGTCAGATGTTACTATGGAATACTGAAGTATAATTACAAGCATTTCATAAGTGTCAAAGGATTTTATTAACAATTACATGAAGTTGATGCAAAGAGTCAATATTTGCAGTGTTGAACCTTCTTTTTCAAGACCTCTGCAATCCACCCTGGCATGCTGTCAATTAACTTCTGGGCCACATCCTGACTGATGGCAACCCATTCTTACATAATCCATGCTTGGAGTTTGTCAGAATTTGTAGGTTTTTGTTTGTCTACCCGCCTCTTGAGGATTGACCACAAGTTCTAAATGGGATTAAGGTCTGGGGAGTTTCCTGGCCATGTACCCAAAATATTGATGTTTTGTTCGCCGAGCCACTTAGTTATCACTTTTTCCTTATGACAAGGTGCTCCATCATGCTGGAAAAGGCTTTGTTCATCACCAAACTGTTCCTGGATGGTTGGGAGAAGTTGCTCTCGGAGGATGTGTTGGTACCATTCTTTATTCATGGCTGTGTTCTTAGGCAAAATTGTGAGTGAGTCTACTCCCTTGGCTGAGAAGCAACCCCACACATGAATGGTCTCAGGGTGCTTTACTGTTGGCATGACACAGGACTGATGGTAGCGCTCACCTTGTCTTCTCCGGACAAGCTTTTTTCCGGATACCCCAAACAATCGGAAAGGGGATTCATCAGAGAAAATGACTACCCCAGTCCTCAGCAGTTCAATCCCTGTACCTTTTGCAGAATATCAGTCTGTCCCTGGTGTTTTTTCTGGAGAGAAGTGGCTTCTTTGCTGCCCTTCTTGACACCAGGCCATCCTCCAAAAGTCTTCACCTCACTGTGCGTGCAGATGCACTCACCTGCCTGCTGCCATTCCTGAGCAAGCTCTGTACTGGTGGTGCCCCGATCCAGAAACCACATTGAGCCTCAGTAGAGATGCTACACAAATTAGCAAGCCTAAGCTCTGTGGCAATTTCTACATTTCCAGCAACCACAGGCGATTAACAACCTACTCCAAAGGAAACCTGCTTAAACATTGCTCTGAAGTCGTTGACTACTGAGAGAGCCAGAGATGAAGAGAAAGTGATAGAGTGTGGGGGGGTGCAAAAAAAAGAGAGTCGCTACAAAGAACACTGGCACCTGACAACTAAATACTTAAAGAATTCAGGCTTTGAGCTCCCAGCCCAACGCTCACCTCTGGCTGACCTGGTGAATGTGTCCAGGCTGTGTTCAGTTCCTCTGCTGCTTCACACAGCTTCACACAGCAACACTTCACTGCTATTTGTTTATGCCTGCAGCTGAATCAACTTTAGGAGACGGTCCTAGCGCTTGCTGGACTTTCTTGGGCGCCCTGAAGCTTTCTTCACAACAATTGAACCGCTCTCCTTGAAGTTCTTGATGATCCGATAAATGGTTGATTTAGGTGCAATCTTACTGGCAGCAATATCCTTGCCTGTGAAGCCCTTTTTGTGCAAAGCAATGATGACGGCACGTGTTTCCTTGCAGGTAACAACGGTTGACAGAGGAAGAACAATGATTCCAAGCACCACCCTCCTTTTGAAGCTTCCAGTCTGTTATTCAAACTCAATCAGCATGACAGAGTGATCTCCAGCCTTGTCCTCGTCAACACTCACACCTGTGTTAATGAGAGAATCACTGACATGATGTCAGCTGGTCCTTTTGTGACAGGGCTGAAATGCAGTGGAAATGTTTTTTGGGGATTCAGTTCATTTGCATGGCAAAGAGGGACTTTGCAATTCATCTGATCATTCTTCATAACATTCTGGAGTAACTACAAATTGCCATCATACAAACTGAGGCAGCTTTTGGCCATGACTGTATATGGGAAAACATTTTGTAAAATGAAATCCAAATTGGAACTAAATGCCAGGCCATTTAAGGGAGGTCATTTCAAGTAGTGCAGTTCACAAGAGAGTCTGTTTTTCTGTTTTAAGTAGGTAATTGCAGTGGGAGTCTTTTTATAGGTGAACACCCATTAGAGAGGGAAAGGACCTTTATGTTACTTTTTCCCATAATTTCATTCAGTTAATCTTTAGGAATGTTTGTTTAGTTCAGACCTTACTATCCCAGCCACTCCTTCTCCTGCTTCCCACCCATGCTAAAGGGTCCGAGTTTGCTTGTGCCAACTTAGCTTCTGCATGAGTTTAAAGTGGAAGTGCATTTTATTTTACAAGCTCCAAAATGACACTCAGCCTGTACATTGAACAGCACCTGATCAGTAGCGGCATCCACACACCTCAGCAATATATTGACAAGTGAACATACTCCACAAAGTCTTTGAAATGTTCTTCCTTTCTTTGTTTCAATAATATTCAGCAAATGCACAAAGTGAATTGCTTTTTTGTTGATTGGATGCAAGTTGTTTTGCTATTAATGAACTTAACTTGCATTTTAGCTGGGCCCCACAGGCGTCGTGGTGGGTTGTGTGACTGTGTCTGTCTATCAGTAGTGAAGACATTTAGTCCCAAGGGCTCTTAACCGATCAAAATTCACCCAGGGTGTTGAGTAGGTCCGTCTAAACTTTTAGACTTCTTATTCTTTTCATTTACTGCATTTACCGTTTTTTGTATTGTATTGCAACTGAGTTTTTGATGTCAAAGTTTTGTTTCTTTAATTCTGCACTTAAATGGTAGTGGAACATAGTGTAGAAGGGGGTGGGGTTAAAGGGACATAAAATCACATTTAAAAAAATCAACTTCAAATTCATCATCTCCAGCACCACCCCAACATCAACATATGCGAAAATGGTGCATTTCTGTGTTTTGTAGTAAAAAATATAAAGATCTGTTTTTCCCAATGACATCATCAACCAATTAGTAGGTAATATTTACTCAAAATGTGTCAATTGCACGATGCACACCGATGATGTCATTGGAAACACTTATCTTCCGCTATCTTTTTTTACTATAAAACATAGAAACGCTCCATTTTCCCTTATGTTGATGTTGGGGTGGTGCTGGAGATGATGAATATGACGTTGAGGAAAAAAAGTTTTCCTTCATGGGTTTAAGGGTACAGAAAAGCAGAACTTGTGCTAGGATGGAACATGCAATGGTCCCATAGGTGGAGGCATGGGTCTTCGGTAATGCGTTTACAATAAGAGAAAATGTTCTCTGTTTATTTGAAAATGTATTAAGTCTACGCTGTAATACACCTTGAATATTATTGCCTCCATCTGCTGGGACTGGGCAATAATCACATTGGTTTTAAGAGCATGGTGATTTGCAGCCACTTTAAGCATTTTTGTTCAGTGGAAAGTGGTAGGTTTTGTGGAAGAATAGCCTACATATATTGATGGCCGAAACAAATAGTTCCAGTGCCATCAGAAAGTATTCATACCCCTTGACTTATTACACATTTTGTTGTGTTAAGACCTGAATTCAAAATGTATGAAATCCTTTTTTTTTCTCCCCCATCTACACGCAGTACCACATAATGACAAAATGTAGCAAATTTATTGAAAATGAAATACAGAAATATTGAATTTACGTAAGTATTCACACCGCTAAGTCAATACTTTCTAGAAGCACCTTTGGCAGCGATTACAGCTGTAAGTCTGCTTTCCACACCTATTTTAAGCACTGTCAAATTGGTTGTTGATCATTGCAAGACAACCATTTTCAGGTCTTGCCATAGATTTTCAAGTAGATTTATGTAAAAACTCGGCCACTTGGGAACATTCACTGTCTTGTTAAGCAACTCCAGTGTAGATTTGGCTTTGTGTTTTAGGTTATTGTCCTGCTGAAATGTGAATTATTCTCCCAGTGTCTGGTGGAAAGCAGACTGAACCAGGTTTTCCTCTAGGATTTTGCCTGTGCTTAGCTCCATTCTGTTTTATTTTTTTTATCCTGAAAACCTCCCCAGTCCTTAATGATTACAAGCATAACCATAACATGATGCAGCCACCACTATGCTAAAATATGGAGAGTGTTACTCAGGAATGTGTTGTATTGGATTTGGCCCAAACATAACACTTTGTATTCAGGACAAAAAGTTAATTGCTTTGACACATTTTTTGCAGTATTACTTTTGATGCAAACAGGATGCTTGTTTTGGAATATTTTTATTCTGTACAGGCTTCCTTCTGTTCTCTCTGTCAATTAGGTTAGTATTGTGGCGTAACTACAGTGTTGTTGATCATCCTCAGGTTTTGCCCATCACAGCCATTAAACTCTAACTGTTTAAATGTCACCATTGGCCTTGTGGTGAAATCCTTTGGCAGTTTCCTTACTCTCTGAGTTAGGAAGGATACCTGTATCTTTGTAGTGACTGGGTGTATTGAAACACCATCCAATGTGTAATAACTTCACCATGCTCAAAGGGATATTCAATGTCTGCTTTTTTTATTTCAATGTCTGCCCTTCTTTAGGAGGCATTTGAAATCCTCCCTGGTCTTTGTGGTTGAATCTGTGTTTCAAATTTACTTCTCGACTGAGGGACATTACAGATAATTGTATATGCGCGGTATCACGTTAAACGCTATTATTGCACACAGAGTGAGTCCATGCAACTTATTGTGTGACTTGTTAAACACATTTTTACTTCTGAACTTATTTAGGCTTGCCATAACAGAGGTTGAATACTTATCGACTCAAGGCATTTTTTATTTTTTTTATTTTTTATTTGCAAAACATAATTCCACTTTGACGTTATGGTGTATTGTGTGTAGGTTAGTGACATCTCAATTGAATCGATTTTAAATTCAGGCTGTAACACAACAAAATGTGGAAAAAATCTACTGTGTGAATACTTTCTGAAGGCACTGTATAAAATTTGTTCATAATATACACCATTTTATGTATGAAGTTCTCTAGCTTCAACCTATCTGTACTTTGTTCCTCTGGATGTCTCGGAACCAAACCTCCTCAGAGTAATTATACATGAAGCCTTCAACCTTTTGTCCTCCATCTCCCTTTGACTATTGAATTGCAATGCATTTCGTTAGCCCAGGGTATTATGCACAAACGGAGCAGGTGATGACTCAAAATTCAAACAAGAAATGAATCCTGAATCTCTGCCCTTCAAATCAGCCATTTTGGTGGTTATAGCTGTCCTATTGGCCAGCTGTCTTTTTCTTTTAGAATGGATGGGCTCCTATTGAACACGATGTCTTCATTACCACCTGGCGCTCAGCATTTCAAGGTTATCAGATGTACTGTGCTGTTTGCAGGTATAATCGTTTGTCAAGATCAAAAGGTTTAAAACCAGGCAATGCTTTACGAGGGCCAATTTCCTGGACCCAGATTAAGCCTACTCCTGAATTAAAAAGAATCTCCAATGAAAGTGCTTTTTAGTCCAGAAATAGTCTTAACTTGACATGATGATGACCAAAGACACATTAGGCTTTAAAGAGGCTAAACAACAGGGGTTAAAAGGTGTCTGTGATAAATGCCTCTTTCTGTGGCCAGGTGCCTTTCTCCTGTGATAAATCAGACTTCCTGATTTAAATGATTTATTCCCTGGATAAAGAGATGCAGCAGTGCTCTCCTCCATCCTCCCTGTATGTTTCTCTGGGTTTCCTCTTCTTTAAGACCTGGCTACATTTTAAACCATTTTAAACAATCAGCCTTGCGTGTTTAGACTAGAAGGCTAATGGGGGCGTGGTAGAGGGAGAGACGGAGAGGGAGATTCTATCCAACAGCTCTACTGCTCCACAGCACAGGCCAAAAACAGAGGGATTTCATTCTCTCCCGCAGCGTTTGCTGTCCTGACGTTTATTACGCGGTTGTCTTTAGTTTCATTACACTCAAAGCAGGGCAACTCGTTTTTATAGGAGAAAAAAATAGATGACCTCTCTCTGGAGAGACAGCAGGACATAAAAGGGCAGTTGTTTGAAATGTGTACACAACTCACGGATGGGACAATTTACTCAGGCATATTTGCCAATGTACAGTAGTCTACAGAAAGCTTTTAGGCCATATAAATAAGTCAGGAGGGAGCAGAGTAAGAGCTGTGAACCTTTACAAAGCTGGAGGGGTTTACTGGACTGGGTTTCTTTGAGGCCTTTGTTTCTCCAGATTCTGTGAGTGTTTTTAAGTGTGGTGAGAGGGCGCTCGAAGTGGCTGCAAATCATTCACTGTGGTTCCAATCTTAGCAGGGCCTGTATGTTTCTCATGTTTGTTACGCTTCCGAAAATCTGCATGAACAGCACATCATGAAATGTGTTTCAAAGGAATGCATCATATTTAGATTTTGTACTTGACATCATTTTGTAATTTACTAATCCTTCAGCATTTCAAAACCACTGTTCTGTTATGTTTATTCTTGTTTTAAAACTGATTTTCATTTGATATTACATGGTTGTGAAAATGGAACTAGTTCTTTTGGGTCTGTGGGAGGAAGCTTATAGCTGCCATGGAGAACAAATTGCTCTCTTGCTGCCATGGGGAACAAATTGCTGTCTTGCTGGATCCCAATCGAACTAAAATTATTTCCGTCTCTTGAATAAAACATTTAATTATAATCTATAGGGTAAAATAGCTGCTCCCTACCATCTGCAATCAGGTGGAAGTTTTTTGTCTGTTTGCTAGATTGCTTCTGTTTGTAGAAATCCATACAAAGTGCTGTATGTTTTGAAAGCATTCCTGTTCATCAGAGCATAAATAGATGTATGGCTTTATCCATTCCTTCTTTTTATCATGGCTACTCTTCAATAAATTCAAATAGTTTAGCCACTAAAATTAATTTGAGAAGAAAAATAAAAACCTATTAAAGCATAATTGTGCTCCATATTGTTGCATGGTTCCTACATATGAGTGCATTTGGAATGGGAAAAGTGAGAGGGCTTGTGGGTGGAATGTAAAGTGACTGGAATTTCTTCATAGACAATGCACCACATTGGCTTGTAATGAGTCATAGATATCTGGCATTCTTCCGATTACCAACAAAAAGCGATCTTATTTTTCAGTCCTAAGCACTGTAGCTACAGTTTTGAATGATGTGCAACCTAGTTGCACCTCTTATTTTTAATTGTTTTTATTGACATGTTGAATTCACAGTATCGATAAAGGTTTTACAAATTAGGATAGCTTGTCTGCCTCTCCTCTCCCTTCTCCTGCAACAGTCTTCAGGATTTCACATCCATGCTCACACCTTAGCCTAGGGCTAGGCCCTTAGGCCACCAAGGCTTCCATTTCTTCCATCATATCATCTTGAGTAGACAGTCAGGTATTGCGTGTTTATTTCTTACCATGGGGTGTCATAAGCCTTCTCCAACTCCATGTTTTTTGTCGCCCTTTTATGCCAGTAGCCAAACTATCCTGTTTGTTTTCACAGAAGTGGAAGATGACAATCTACCATGCGGCATCTGCCATTTCACCTGCTTGAAGCTGCACTCTACTGTACTCTGCATTGAGGACCTGATAACTAGGAATGCTTTTGAAATGTACTCAACATTTGCTGCCATTTTCCTCAGGTGTTTTAGGAGGACATTCAGAAAAACATATTGAGCAGGAATAGAATGAGACCTTTGAATGACGGTTCCATTTTCACATATACTTTTTGTTCAACAGTTTTTTTTTTAAGTTTTTTTTAGTACATTTGAATGTTCAGCTCTTATTGCTCATTCGCTGTCTCGTTTTTATTCCAGGAAGTTCCCTCTGAAGCAGGGAGTGTCTGCATATAAAATGGTCTGCAGTTCTCTGCTTCATAGGTCAGAAGCTTGTTTATTTTGTCTCTGTGGCTACGTTCAGTCCCAACTAAATTGTTTGAACCTGTATGAGAAAAAGCTCTATTTGGCACGCATCATCTTACACACCAGATAATCATAATTTCATTTGAACATCCCTCTACGTGTAGATTTCCCAGTTCATTTCTGTTCATGGCAAATGCTATTGAAAATCAAGTCCCAGTGTCACTGAAAGATGGCTAGAGAATTGGATTACTGCACGTTCTGGGGCACAATTTTTTTGCAGATTGAATTAGAAACTCTCTACGTATCAATTTCAGATAATTAGATATTCATGTCAGAAAATGCATGACTTTCCATGTATATTATGTCCTATAATATGACTCTTTTCCCCCATTTTTTTGTGTCAGAACACACTACATACACTCGCACACACATAGACACACTCACACATCATGATGCAATAAAAGAAAAGGGAAAATTATAATTGGATGACCAAAGAAAAATTTTAAAAACGGGGAAAAACAATAATGCACAAATTTCGCTGCTTGAATGGGACTGCTAGCCAATGCTGGTTGAGATGCCTTTATTTACTCTCCAATTATATACACTGTAGATGCCACCACCGTCTTCTCTTCTATGACCATGGAAGGCCCTCGCAGTGCTTTTCCCACCTCTTCCAGCTCCATCGTGCACTCCACTACCTCAGCCACCGACCAGACCTCTGCTCACACCGGCATCGCCGCTCCAGACGAAGGTGTAAGTAGCAGAGCGGTGGCGGAGATGCTTGGCGCCGAGGGCGGGACTGGCAACAGTGGGAGTGCTGGTGGCGGCAGGGCTGGCGGCGAGAAAGGAGGAGGGGCCGGATCCCTAGGTGGAGGAGGAAGAGGGGGGGCATCCCAGGAGGCCCAGCAGCACCACCAGATGACCCCCTCCAAGCGGCGGACGGTGCTGAACATCTCGCCTCCGCCCGAGGACCTGTTTGACGACAGCCGCATGTCCTGTCAGGAGGATCAGCTCCAGGACTCCGAGCAGAGCAATAGCATCTGGATGGATGACTCCGCCTCTAACTTCAGCATTGTCAGCTCCAGTTCCTACAACGACAACACAGAGGTGCCCCGGAAGTCCCGCAAGCGCACCCCCCGCCAGCGACCTGGGCCCAAGCCTGCCTCGGCCGAGGAGGCCAGCATGGACGTGTTTGATGCAGACAGTGCCAAAGGGCCTCACTTTGTGCTCTCACAGCTGGGCTCAGACAGCAAGGCCTGTACCAAAGGAAGGTGGGTGCCCTTGGATCTCTTTTACAGTGAAATTAGCCCATGTGGAAACCTATCTAGCCTACTGTTTACTTCCTTTTGGTCTGCAGAGTTAACTTTCCTGTTCTTTTACATCTCTGAGATGGCTCTATGGACTTTGGTTGAGTTTCAGTTTTCAGTTTGAATCTTGTCTGGAACACAGAATGGAAATACATTTAGAAATACATTAAGACAAGTTAAATGTCATAAAGTGATTAATTCATCGAAAAACACTGATAGACTTATACCATTACAACTACTATTGAATGGACATCTCAACAGAACTGTTCATTCTATACCATCCCTGATTTTGAAGAAGTCTATCTAAATTTGCTCCATACTTATTCCCATTGTTAAGATGTGTAAACCACTATACCACAAGCGGAAATCGTACCAAACCACTGGCTGAACGTTTGTCTGTGCTTGAAGAAGAGCTGGCAGATCAGAGGCTAGGGAGGGGCAGGATACCACAGCACAAACAATGGTCAGCCATGGTGAATCACACTGAGCCTCTTTGAAAAGCGTTGAGAGAGCAGAGGTGATTAAATAAACCAATAAGTCCATCTCCTAAGAGGTTCTGATGGACTCTGCTTGGTAGTGAGCCTCCAAACTCTGCATTGCTCACTAGTGTCACTGGGAAACCATGGCAGCTATTTGGGGATCCCTCACTAGTTCCCTGCTGCTCTCCAGTTCCAAATAGTTCCCCTATGCTCCACCATACACACACAAACACACACAGATATTTGCTGGTGGGGTCACAGCTTGGCTGGAACTTTGATAGTAAGTGGATGGTCTCCAAGTCCTGTCAAGTTCTCTTCCACTGAGAGGAAGTTTGGTGCCAACAGTGGAGCTGATCTTTCCTCCCCTTACATAAATGAACACAAGGTGGAGAGGAGTTGGGGTGAGGGTTGCTGCCACTGCCACCCAACGCCAGGTTGTGCGGCCCTCAGTCCCCAATGATTACAAGGTCACAGGTAGGGTTAGGGTTAGCAGGGGACAGTGCTGTGAATGAGTGAAAGGAAACAGTCCCCTGCATTAAATATAAGCAAGTGTATTGTAGTCAATGTTAGTGTTGCGTGTTTCAATGTAGGTTGTTTAGGAGCTGTTGGGCTGACACAGTAGCTAACCAGTCTGTCTTGCAGTTCGGCAGATGGCTCCCAAACAACACATCAAAAAGGTGGGACCCTAGCGAGCCAGTTCCCTCAGAAGAGTGAGGGCAAGGAGCTGAAGATCCTGGTCCAGCCTGAGACCCAGCACAGAGCCCGCTACCTGACTGAGGGCAGCAGGGGGTCAGTGAAGGACCGCACTCAGCAGGGCTTCCCCACCCTAAAGGTACGCCTTAAACCAGCAACAGGACCAGGGGGGCTGGGGCCTCTAGGGCTTCTTGTGGACGGTCAGTGCCCCATAGACGGGTCACTGTTTTGACTCTACCCCTTTGGAAATATGCCTTTATCTGTCCTTCATCAAATGCCACCATCAACCTGCTCCATACTCATTGTTACATAACACCTCTACATTGGGTTAACATTTCAGTGATTCAGTGATTGACACAGGCTATGTAGAAACTTGTATAAAAAGTCATGCAACATATCAACAGGTTATTTTCTTTTTATGAAATAAGGTTTAATAGCTAGCTGTTACAACACACGTTGGAAGGCAGCACTCAGGTGGTAGGGCATGGCTCTTGCAACGCCAGGATAGTGGGTTCAATTCCCATGAATGAATAAGTCGCTTTGGATAAATGTGCCTGCTAAATGCAATATATTATATAACCTACATAAAAACAACAGATTTTCTTGTCCACCGAGAAAAGAGGTAACTATCATTATTCTCTTGAAGTAATGATAGCCACCGCAAATCGTGGCTTTGTTTGCATTTCTTTGTCATATCTCAGTATCAGCATTGCTATTCACAATGTATTCCATATTTCAAATGTTTTACTCTCAAAGTAGGCAGCAAAACAGACAGTTGTGCAGTGACAGTTCTGTTATCATAGAATGCTATAAGATACCATCTTACTAAGCAGAAAGCTGCCACTGTCTATCACATATTCACTTTTGTATGTTATTTTAGCTGCACCCTTTTGGCTCTTGTGAAAACTATCACTTGCACAATATATTCCACGCTCAAAATTCTCTAGTGACTTACAAAAATAGGTAGAGCTAACTTTGGAGCAGCTGTGCTATTTTCTGATTTGAGTGTTCTTTGTTTCCTTGTCCACAGCTGGAGGGTGTGAATGAGGCAGTGGTGCTGCAGGTGTTTGTGGGTAATGACGCTGGGCGTGTGAAGCCACATGGGTTCTACCAGGCCTGCAGGGTGACTGGGCGCAACACTACAGCCTGCAAGGAGGTGGACATCGAGGGCACCACTGTCATTGAAGTGTCCCTGGACCCCAGCAATAATATGACCCTGGCGTATGTATCTGCTTATTGCCATAGCTGTTGCAATTTTGTAAAATCACACATACTGGAGACTGCTCCTCTTAGTAGACCGCCAATGGGAGTGTGTTGGGGGCTGTTGCAGCCGCTGGGGCCTTATTCAGCAGGCCTGCTTGCCAGTCTAACAGCTGTGCTGTGTGTGTCTCTCTCTGCAGGGTGGACTGCGTGGGGATCCTGAAGCTGCGTAACGCTGATGTGGAAGCTCGTATCGGGGTGGCCGGCTCCAAAAAGAAGAGCACGCGTGCCAGGCTGGTGTTTCGGGTCAACATCCCCAGGCCGGACGGCTCGGTGCTCACGTTACAGACACCGTCGTCCCCCATCCTGTGCAGTGAGTAGCTTTAGGTTATTCATAGCATCTTCCCACTGGAGTTCTCTTAGGAACGCTGTCGGAGCTTAGAGCTGACGCACGTCACCAGGGGATTAGGGGGAGGGAGAGGTTCATTCAGGGGGTTGGGTGGACAGGAGGAAAATGAAAAGGAGCTTGGATGTAAATAACAAGAATGTAAATAATGAAGTCTCCATTGGGAGCCGTTACTGTCAAAATTTGACTGGATAGTCTTATGAGCATTTGTAATTTAGGTTTGTTTTATTGTTTTCATCTCGTTTTTAAGTTCCAAGCTGAAGAGTTGATTCAGTCTAGAAGTTTCATTTCTAATGCGTTATGTATGCTTAGCAGATCATTTTCTAATTTAAGTACATTTTCAGACACCATGTCTATAGACTCTCTTCAGCATCATGTGTTCCTCCCGTTGTGGGCATAGGGTGTGGCTGTGAGTGGCAAAAACAGGAAAGACTGCTCTGGGGTATAAGAAATTCAATTTGTCGGTGGTTTTAGAAGCAGAACTTCACCAAAAAAACGAGGGAGAGAAAGAAAGGCCGAAGAAAGAGGTGTGGACTTTTTTTGTTTTACAATGCCAGAGTGCAATCCGACCAAGCAAAAATCTGTCCATAAAATATAAATCTCCAATGGCGTCTGTCTGTGTGTGTTGTGCTGTGGCGCGGGGTGGTGAGAGTGTGGAAGGCCTGTGAAAACTGGGAGGTGGGAGGAGTCTGAGCTTGTTGTTTATAGAAACTTGGGGATTTCTATTTGCCTGTGAGAAAGGGGGACTGCAAAGATAGTGTCAACTTTACCTATAGTACAGTCATTTTACTGTCTGGTTAATGATCATATACTGTAAAATAACAAAAAAAATTACTTAATCTCAAGCACATGCACATACACACCATTTTTTAAACACCAGCTCAGCTCACATTTTTCCTGGCAAAGCAATTAAAGCACAATTACTATTTCCCCAAGATCACACATGTGCCTTCCAAGAAATCACAAGGTACTCTTCAGCAATTGGTTTAAGCTTTTCTGTTGGCATCCCCTGGTTCCTCTGAACTCAGCAGTTCGAGTACAGAACTCAGCAGTTCTGTACTCGTGACAGAATATTAGTTAAAGAAGCTAGGTCAAGCAGAACTCAGAGCCTGACGGTCTGTTTGTGTCCTGTCTACAGCCCAGCCTGCAGGGGTGCCTGAGATTCTGAAGAAGTCCCTCCACAGTTGCTCGGTGAGGGGGGGTGAGGAGGTCTTCATCATTGGGAAGAACTTCCTCAAGGACACCAAGGTCATATTCCAGGAAAATGTATCAGGTAGGTCTACACAACCAATTATTGTCTGAAATCCATGTACTTACAGTATATGAATAACTTTTATATTTATTCCTTTACCTACCATACTAATGGAACCGTTCATTGTTTTCCCCCCTAAGATGAGAAGTCTTGGAAGGCAGAGGCTGAAATTGACATGGAGCTGTTTCACCAGGTAAATAAGCTTATTCTCTGCTTATTGTGGTCCTAGAATGATTCATGCTAATGATTTAACGGGGTGATTAGATAACAGCAGCCATTTGAGATTTGTAGGTTTAGATGTAATCATCTTAAATGGCTACTCACTCAGGGAGGTGAATGGCCTCATTGTTTTGTCACCTAATTACTGTGAGCCACGGTGGTAAGTGTGTCTCAACAGTCCTGCATAAACCTTTGCCCTTGGGAGCCAGAGGGTCAGAGCTTCGTTAGCTAAGCCTCAATCAGTTGTCTGAGCCCTGAGGTGTTTAGATGTCTTTCAAATGCTACTCACAATTTGTAACCAGGCAATCTATGTAAATCACCGCCACACCTTTTACTAGTCAGCAAAGTTTGAAAGGTGTTGCACATCTGAACTAGTTGATGACGTACGGAGTCTCCAGTTCATCGTCTGTGCCAGGATTATGTCCATTGTGGCTCTCTCTCTCTTTCAACTCTACATTGTGCTGACATCGCTTGATTATTTAATCTAAGTAATTTTGCGCTTGCACCTGTTTTATAAGGGATGTTGACACGTTTGTGACATGACTTGATGTATGTAATTATAAGACTGGGGCTACTGTACATTTCTGTTAGCTAAGTGGATTTGTCTGTTATGCGTTTCCCCTCAGAATCACTTGATTGTGAAGGTTCCTCCTTACCAGAACCCAGCCATCGCGTCTGCAGTGTGTGTGGGAATGTACGTGGTGACCAATGCTGGCCGATCCCATGACGTGCAGCCTTTTACATACACTCCAGAACCAGGTCTGTGATAAGTCCATGAACAAATGTTCTTTTGTTTCACCTTCTGCGCCACATTAGGACCAAAGCGAAATTTCCTCAGAGCATGTCTTCAGCCAGTGTAAATTACAACCATTACTCTACCACCACAACTGTATTAGGTGGATATATCATCTAGCCTGCTCTAAATTTACCATTACAGTCCTTAGTACAGGAAGCCATGTCCACTCGGGAAGAGGGGGGTATTTGTCTCCTCCTTTTTTCTCATCACTTCCAGGCGTCAAAACGTCCTCTGGGCACTGTGGCACGAACTATCAATGAGTGAGCAGGAAGTGACAGAGAAAGGAACTAAAACAATGAAACAAAACATGGAAGTGTAGATGATCCATCTAAAAACAAAAATACCCTTCTATATACAGTATGTACTCAACATGATACCGGATTAGGCAGCGCCCTATACAAAACAGTCAAGTCATACAGATTTATTCCTGATTGTTTTTCACTCTATACAGTAACATTTCATAGTATATTATATTTTTGTATATGAAAACCTGACATGCAGACGATGGAGAATGAGACTGGGTATGAAGAATAAGGTCATCTGATTTGCATGTCCATAACTCAACCTGCTTATCTGTGTACGTCTCAGTGGACATATCTGTGAAGAAAGAAGTTCCATCTCCAGGCAAGCCCTGCTCTTTTGATCAACGGATGAAAGGTATAGTATATCTCTACCATGCTGTATCGTGTGTTCTTGTTTGTAATGCATTGGTGTGTGGGGGGGGTATCAATGTACTCCGGTATCTTGGCTTTCAGTATGACAAAATTGTAACATTGTCATTCATGCCCCTGCAGTAATTGATGGTGCCTTGATGCCCCCAATGTTGCCTCTTGTGAAGAGAGAAGAGGTCACTCCAATGGAGGTCTCCAGCAACCTCTCTTCTGCTGGCGTGTTCAAGGTAAAAGTTCTACAAATGCATTCCCAGCCTTGGCTGTGATAATGCCTCGTTAAATAGTAGAATCATATCCATATGAACCATATCGATCTTTCCCCCAATATATATGAAAAGCTAGCAGGTATCATCTGTTTTTTTGTATTCTCAGCGGACCCCCGATGTCATGTGTTCGGCCCAGCAGACGCTGGACATGAGTTCCAACCTTCCCCCCAACAACAGCCCGTTCTCCAACTCCTTGCCGCGGCCTGCCAGTGACCCTGATGAATCCCAAACAGCAGTCTTCAACACTGCAGAGGCCCTGAGCACCATACAGAAGCAGGACATCGCTCCCACCAACTCCTTTCCCGTGCCTGCAGACTCTCTACTCCAACCTGGACCTCAGCAGTTCCTCCTGGAGCCCAGAGAGGGGCTGGGGCAGGACAGGGCTGGCAACAATGCTGGGGCGGTAGGGAGGCTCAGTCAACATGTGGAGGCCCCTCAACCTGCCCCCCAGCAGCACCAGCTGCCCGTATTCCCCCCAGACGATGTGGCCCAACTGGAACAAGCAGTGAGACAACTGCAGGCTAAAGGGTACTGCAGCCAACAGCAACAGCGACAACAGCAACAGATTCAACAACAACAAATTCAGCAACAACAGCAGCAACAAATTCAGCAACAACAAATTCAGCAACAGCAACTACAGCAACAACAACAGATTCAGCAGCAACAGATTCAGCAGCAACAAATTCAACACCAGCAGCAACAACAGCAACAGCAAGTGTTGGAGAACCTGCGGCATGAGCTGTTTAAATCACAGATGCCAATGCATTGTGGCATATTCCAGGGCGGTTCTCGAGGTGAGAACGCTGAACAGCAGGGTTCCCAGCAGGGCATGGTGCAGAACCATGGTTCCCTCTTTCAGCAGGCCCAACAACAGCAGAGGCAACAACAGAAACAGCAGCAGCAAGCAGCACTCTTTCAGCAAGCCAATGAGCTCCTCTCCATTCAGACCAACTTCCTCCATCAGACCCCTTCTCATCCCTCTCCACCCCTCTTCCATAACCCCAGCCCCCTGGCTGAGGCACAGGACCCACAGGGGGCGCTGTTCCACACTCAGAAGGCCTCTCCCACCCAGGAGCAGGTCCAGGCAACCCTCTTCCAGAACACCCTGACAGTGTTGAGTAGGACCAGCCTCTCCCCAGAGCAGCCCCCCTCTGTCGCCAACCTGTTCCTCCCCCAGAGTGCCCTGCCTGGGCAGCTCTCCGCTAGCGTCAGCCAGCAGCAGCAGCTGGCCTTCCTCAGTGCCCTGCAGACCTCTGCCCCTGAGCCCCAGTCAGTGTTCCAGGCTCAGACCCAGCTTTCCCCCATCCAGCAGGGGACCCCCATGGAGCAGCAGCAGCCCTCCCAGCCCCAGTCTCAGCCACCTCAGCAGAACTCCATGTTTCAGAACATCTCCCCTCATCCACCTGCAAACACTCTCTCTCAGACCCAGCAGCAGCAGGCTGGCCTACTGTTCTGCAGCAACCCCCTCTCCACTCCAGAGCAGCCCCCCAGTCTGCTGTTCAGTGGCCAGGGCCAGATGCCCCCCATGAGCAGCAGCAGCCTGAACTCTCAGGAGCCCCAAAACCCCTCCATGCTGTTCTCTCAGGCCAGCATGGTGACGGTTAGCCAGCAGGAATCCTCTGAGCCCATGGCCTTCCTGGACCAGAGCCAGGTGGTGGGGAACCCCTCAGAGCCTCGCCAGCAGGGCCTGTTCCAAGAGCAGCAGCCCATGCAGCTGATCACCAGCTCCAACAACGGCCCAGAGCAGCCCGTCTCTCTCTTCATGCCCCAATCCAACATGGCTGCCCTGCAGGGTTGCATGGCTGCCCAGGTGCTCCCGCAGACAGGCATCTTCAGCACTCAGAATGGGGTGGCAGGCCTGCAGACCACCACCTCCTCCCCCGTGCAGCAGCCAGGGTCTCTGTTCCACACAGCAGTCAGTGGGAGCCTCAACCAGCCCAGCGAGACCCAGCAGCCAGGCCTCTTCCTCTTTGGGATTCAGAACGGTAAGGATTCATGATTATGTGATCTGTCCTTTTATCAAATGTCATCTTTTTAATATGCTCCAGAAAAGCATATGACATTGTTTGGTTTTCATTAAGATTTCATGTGGCATGTAGTCAGTGACTACTCCTTTCTTCCCCATACAGAGTGTGGCCAGCTGATAAACTCTCCTGGAACCACTCTGTCTGATCAGATCATTGCCATCAGTCAGTCTGGTCAGAACCAGAGAGAGAGCGAGGCCCAGATCCAGTCGCTGCTCAACCAGTCCATGTCTGAGTCAGGGAGCATGCAGAACAGCATGACGGCCTCCCAGAACATGGAGAAGATAGATGACCTGCTTGTCAGCCTGCAGGAGCAGGGCAACAACCTCACTCGCTCCTACTAGGCCTGCTATAGGTTTCAGGTGAATGCTCATCTCTATATTAACATTTTAAAAGTTTGGTTTACCAATGTGTTTAAAACGGTTGCACTTTTGTTGTTCAGTTTAAACATCTTGAGGGTATCTCAGAAAGCAGGATTAACCATTTGGAATTCTAGTTCAAATTTGAATCACTGACTACTGTTTACATGCTTCTATGTCCTTTAAACATGTAATTGCCCCTCCCTTTAGGAGCCCAGAAGACCCCCAGTTTGGACCCCCATTACAGATGGCAGAAGACCCCCAGTGTGAACCCCCATTACAGATGGCAGAAGACCCCCGGTGTGGACCCCCATTACAGACGGCAGAAGAATGAAAACAAACTCAACGGTGGGCTCCTGTCCGAACTCCAAGTTACATGTAAGCCTCAGCGGCCTTTTTCTCCAAGGACAGTCTTCATGTGTAGATGCTCCACAGTGGCGCTGAGCGGGGCACCAGTCCTCCACTGCATCTAAACCTGGACCTCAAAATAGGACATAGGTTGTAGTTACCCCACAACTGTCAGTGTGTTCAGTGTATCTCGCAGCTAGTCGCCTCCAGCTCTTAATGAAACATGACACTATGTAATGTTTGGCTAACTCATCAGTTCTCAGAGCAGCACTTTGCGGTGTGGCTTTATAAGGATGGTGGTAGAAGCTAGCACAGTATTCTGTCTTCTCCAGGACCAGAGTGTGGGCTCACAATTGTTTATAACGCATTGTTGTCCTTTTTATATGAAATTAAAAGTATTTTAGGAAATAGCAAAAGAAAATATACAGTTCGTGAAAAATAAACCTTTGTAAGATATTTTGACTTTAGTTCTTTCAGCACTTTACGATGCTTTCCTTTTGTGGCCAGTTACTCATTAAGTTGGCCTATGCATTCGCTAGTCAGCTATTTAGTCAGTACATCTCGACAACTTTATTACTCATGCATGTGTTTTGAGTTATGGCTTTAGTTTTTTTATTGTTCCTTTCATGAAATACCAGTTTCTTATTGGCAGCCATCTTCCCATTACCCATTCATGAGAATAACTCCAAATATTTGAGTATTACACCATGGATTTCTTTCCCTGATTAGACTCTGTAGTACGAGAGATGCTCTAGATTAGGGTCAATGTGGATCAAGAGAAAAGAAATCATCCAGCCTTTAAATGATTCATTTCCAGTCTACATAATTAAATAATAGGCCTACATTTTGAATAAATCAGAACCATATATGTGTACTATATACCAGTGTGCACGGTTGTCTGATGTAATTAAAGAGTATATTGTTATTTGTATCATTCTATCGCAAATGTAGTTAATGTTTTGTAAGGATGTCTCCATGGAAGATGTTTGTATTAGCTCACGTCTGGCACGCACAAACTGGACTTTTATCCATAGATCAGAGAGGAGTTTTCCGTATGTTTGTCTTACTGTAAAATACCAACTCTCTTGCCGACAGTGGGCCACCCCAGGACCTGAGTCAAGGCCTCAAGTCACAGCCTCCTTTTTCGTCTTCATGAATGGCCAGTTTTATGGCTCATATTGATTGGTGTGTTCATATTTGTCGTTTGAGACTCGCCATGTTTTGACAGGAAGAAAGTGGTGACAGTGACTGGAGCAGTTATCTGTTTTGCCTTGACCATGAATGGTTGTTTGTAGTTGGATTATTAGTGTCAGGCGTGATATACAGGTGTATGATCTTAATTTGATCACTCTTTTGTTGCTGAGAATTTTCCTTCACTGCAAGAAAAACTTTTATTATTTGTATTTTATCGTTTTTGTATATGTTTTTATTGTACTTTTTAACCCCAATTTCATGATATCCAATTGGTAGTTAGTCTTGTACCATCGCCGGAACTCTGCAACTGCAACACGACTCTGCCAAGCCGCACTGCTTCTTGACACACAGCTCGCTTGTGTGTCAAATTTCGACTTTGAAATTTCAGACTTGATTTACCCTAATGAAAAATTTATCAATCCCTACAAAAATGTCCATTAATTATAATCCACAGAATAATTCGCATTTCCTTTTGCTGCAGGATTATTTTTCTGCTGTAGCAAACTGGCTCAAATTAAGACCCTACACCTGTACTGCTGCCAAACTGGTTTGTGCTTTTATTCTTTACATGTGAGTATTGGGCTGGAGTTGAGTCTGAATCTGAGTATACACATGAACAAGGGGCTGGTCTCTGATGACAACAAGAACAGCTTCGTTGAGTGCCTCCATCTTTCTCTCTTAGTGTTGTTGTCTTTTATTGTGGGTTCTTAACATCATTACCTCTTATTCACTTTAAAAACAAGCAGATTTTTTAAATGGAGAGTATTTAAACTATTTTTAGTAATGTGATTGGTGGGGCCCCATATTCCCCATCCCAGAGCTTGAGCTGTGTTCTTTTAGATATTTAAAGGGACCCTACTCATGAAGAATGAACCGTTAAGTTGCTTTGGAGAAAAGAGCTGTCTGTGATTGGCTTTCTTCAACTCTTGTGAAATATTAGTAGTTTTGTTTTCAATAGTCATGAGTATTTGTGAATTTTTATAAGATTTACAAATATTTTATCATATATTTTTTACTGGTGTAGTTCTAATACATCTTTTCAGAAATCATATCTAATTTATTTGGTATTTTTTGTCTTAGATATTGTCTAAATTGTGTCCCACAATCATATTTGTGCTACAAATGACTTGATGTACAAGTTTGGTTCTGATTTAACTCCGTAATTGTATTAATATTAGTTATGTGGATTTGGCCCTTCCCCACCTGTTGAAACTGTAGTTGGCTGTGGTTTTGTGTGACATATCTGTCAGTGAAGTTTATCTTCTCCCTGTAGAAGTGAGGACAGGGATACAACTTTATGATTGAGGGAGTTAAAATGTACCATGTACACTGAGTCACATGTACATTCCTGTGCATTGTTTTCTTCCCTTTGATAGATTTCTGTTCATATGCCAGGTTGAGATCAATTGTACAGTGTGTTTGTCCAAATCTGATAGTTTAAAGTCAACTCCTTGTGATATCATTCATGAAACATTGAACCTATACTGTCACATCTACAACTTATTTCACCTCTTGAATAAGGAAAGTGCAGGAAGTTATTGGACAACTATGCCAGTTATAAAGCCATACAGACAGTTAAAACAGCATCTATTAAATATTTGTTAATAGGGTTTACAAAAAACTCAAAACGCAGAATGTGTTTGTTACCTCAACCCGAGCAGGTTGCTAATCAGGCCACCTTACTCAACATTGGACCAATTACAATGATAAAGTACATTCTTTATATATAGTATACCTACAATATTTTGGCGGCAACATGTTAATGTTTTGTGTTATGAATACACAATAAGATTGTTATTTTCAAGCATAAGCATATTGAGTGTAAAAATACCTATTTTCAAATGTAACCCATGAATATCTCATGTAGTATGAGCTTTGACAAAATAGGAGGGCTATTTGTCAACTAGGCTACATGTTTTACATTGATGACGACATGAGTCTTTGTAATTGAGTGTCGCTATACTTTATTGTGCCGGTAAAGGTTTAATTTATTGAAGACCTAAAAATGAAAGACTTTTCCTACTCAACCAATGACTACAGAAATGCAGGGGTCACCTTGAAAGTTCAGCTATATTTTTACCATATTTGCACCCAGACTAACCAATGATTTATGACATCAGTGTACAGCAAATATATTTTAGAAGTATTGCTCAGTACATTGGATGATATACTTGTGCCTTGACAAACTTTTATAGTAGAGACCAGATTTATCTTGTACCATTGTTGCCTGTTTTATTCACCACTGTGACACTAATGTCAGTGGTTATTAGCCCTTGATAACTAGTATCTTGCAAGCCATACGACTTGTGTGCTTCAAATGCCGTACAGAAATGAGTGACCAGATAAATGTATAGTGTTGTGCATCTGATTTATTTTCACAGAAATATGAATTGCATTTGTTTAACGTCGGTGCAATTTAAGTTTTGTCTCAAACTGCTATGCAGCTTGATTCAATATAAAATGTATATCTGTTACTTTTTTAATATATATTTTATCTATCTAGCCTCTCTTGATTGTTCATTGCAAAGGGGAACCTATAACGAAATATTGTAATTATGTTAATTATTTATGTAACTTTTTGAAATAGTATTGATACTGTGTGCCACCGGGATTTGTTTTTATTTTTATGATTGGGCTTGTGTCAGTCAAGACAAACCCTAATTTCACCTAATTCAAACAAACTTGTCATTCAGAATTTTCATCATGGGTGTTTTGTTTTTATTATAAATGTCATCAGTTAGTCTGTTCACACACTTCTGTTTGTGTCCCCTTAATCTGTCTGGCTTTGGTTTGATGTGAAAGTCTGCTTTATTTCCATTCATTTCTTTTCTGGTGATCAGTAGTGAACCTGTTGATAGCACTGACAGGTTATAGGCATGGGGAGTGCATATCACCTATGTGTTTTTAGCTACCATGTGAACAACTGTTAAATATTACCCTTTAAAAAATGTATCTATATAAAATGTATTTTTGCTTTTGTTGGGGCATTTGTATACTCTTGCAATTATATTTATGTAAACCTGCTGGTATCTATATTAATAAAGATAGATGATATGTTTTCCTTTGTCTAGTTGATTTCCCCACCCTCTGATGTCTGGTTTTGGTTCGATTTTTGCATTGATCAACTTTTTGTTTTTGCTCAGGAGACACAAAGACAACATGAATTTCCCATACCGTGAAAGATTGGAAATGGCAAAATCACAAGCACATCAATCTAATTCCGTTTCAAGAGTAACATAACTAATCATCAATCAAATGCGCCATGGCCTTACCCTAGTTGTCCATCCAAAACATGTTTTAACATTATGAAGGGAGGAGAGCGAGGGAAGTAGAAAGGGAAAAACATGCTTGCATGCTCAGAAACCAGATGAATATGATCACATATTCAAATGTAATTTAATATTGTGATTAGAGACGTATAATTAGTAAATGACCTGTGTTTTTCAATGAAGAAGGTGAGGGTTTGGCCGTCAATGTAAATAAGAATTTGTTCTGAACTGACTTGCCTAGTTACATAAATTATAAAAATGAAGACCGCCCGCAATAAAATTAACTAATGTGATCCCCCTGGTGGTCTGGGTGCAGTACTACTTTTGCGCAGCGTCTTCTGTGACTGATCCCCTCGAACACGCTGAGACGTCATTGCGTACAGTTCAACGTCAAAATGTGTGTACGTGCGTTGATCTCGTTTGGAGCTGGAGAGGATGGAGGGCCAGGATAGAAGGTAATGTGGTGTGGGGAAACGGATGGAAGGAAATGGCCAAGTGATGGAAAATCTGATAGAAATGAAAGATGAGGTGTGCCAGAATGATGGCCGAGGGACCAGGATTGATGTAGCCACAGGGAAAGAGTCTGCCTTGGACCTCACTCTGGTATCTAGTGTGATGGCAGGAATCTTTTGAGTGGAATGTATGGGAGGAGTTGACAGTAGGGAGTGATCATTACCCCATACTATGTACAGTAGGTCGAAGGAGGTGTCAGTGGAGTAGACAGGTGGGTGTTTGGAAGGGCAAAGTGGGATCAGTTTCAGGAGCAGGTGATGGCTCGGGTGGATATAAGGGGGTGTGGATAGTATGAATAACTGAGTGGGGGGCAGCTACTGAGGCTATACCTAAGAAGTCAGGACGGAGGAGGAGGAAAGCAGTCCAATGGTGGACGGAGGAGTGTGGGGCAATGGTGAGGAGTAGAAAGAGGGAATTTAGAGTACTGAGAAGGACACATGACTTCCAACATCTTCCAACATCTGATTCATCTGACCCATTCCTCCTGACAGACCTGGTGTATCTGAGTCAGGTTTGTAGGCCTTCTTGCTTTTTCAGTTCTGTCCACAAATGTTCCATGGGATTGAGGTCAGGGCTTTGTTATGGCCACTCCAATACCTTGACTTTGCTGTCCTTAAGCCATTTTGCCACAACTTTGGAAGTATGCTTGTGGTTATTGTGCATTTGGAAGACCCATTTGCGACCAAGCTTTAACTTCCTGACTGATGTCTTGAGATGTTGCTTCAATATATCCACATAATTTTCCTCCCTCATGATGCCATATATTTTGTGCACCAGTCCCTCCAGCAGCAAAGCACCCCACAACATGATGCTGCCACCCCCGTGCTTCACGGTTGGGATAGTGTTCTTCGGCTTGCAAGCCTCCCCCTTTTTCCTCCAAACATAATGATGGTCATTATGGCCAAACAGTTCTGTTTTTGTTTCATCAGACCAGAGGACATTTCTCCAAAAAGTATGATCTTTGTCCCCATGCAGTTGCAAACCGTAGTCTGGCTTTATGGCGGTTTTGGAGCAGTGGCCTCTTCCTAGCTGAGCAGCCTTTCAGGTTATGTCATTATAGGACTCGTTTTATTGTGGATATAGATACTTTTGTACCTGTTTCCTCCAGCATCTTCACAAGGTCCTTTGCTGTTGTTCTGGAATTGATTTGCCCTTTTCGCACCAAAGTACGTTCATCTCTAGGAGACATGACGGCTGCATGGTCCCATGGTCCCGTGCTTCTACACCTGCATTGCTTGCTGTTTGGGGTTTTAGGCTGGGTGTCTGTACAGCACTTCGAGATATTAGCTGATGTACGAAGGGCTATATAAAATAAACTTGATTTGATTTGATTTGATGGTGCTTATACCTGCATACTATTGTTTGTACAGATGATCGTGGTACCTTCAGGCGTTTGTAAATTGCTCCCAAGGATGAACAAAAAATTTATTTTGATTTTCCCATGATGTCAAACAAAGAGGCACTGAGTTTGAAGGTAGGCCTTGAAATACATCCACAGGTACACCTCCAATTGACTCAAATGATGTCAATTAGCCTATCAGAAGCTTCTAAAGCCATGACATCATTTTCTGGAATTTTCCAAGCTGTTTGAAGGCACAGTCAACTTAGTGTATGTAAACTTCTGACCCACTGGAATTGTGATACAGTGAATTATAAGTGAAATAATCTGTCTGTAAACAATTGTTGGAAAAATTACTTGTCATGCACAAAGTAGATGTCCTAACTATAGTTTGTTAACAAGAAATTTGTGGAGTGGTTGAAATTACTCCAACCTAAGTGTATGTAAACTTCCGACTTCAACTGTACATAGGGCAGCAGCCTCTAAGATGCAGGGTTGAGTAACCGGGTGGTAGCCAGCTAGTGATGGCTATTTAACAGTCTGATAGCCTTGAGGTAGAAGCTGTTTTTCAGTCGCTCGGTCCCAGCTTTGAGCCACCTGTACTGACCTCTTCTTCTGGATGATAGCGGGGTGAACTGGCCGTGGCTGATGTCCTTGATGATCTTTTTGGCCTTCCTGTGACATCGGGTGCTGGAGGGCAGGCAGTGTGCCCCCGGTGATGCGTTGGGCAGACCGCACCACCCTCTGGAGAGCCCTGCGGTTGTAGGCAGTGCAATTGCCGTACCAAGGGGTGGTATAGCCCAACAGGATGCTTTCAATTGTGCATCTGGAAAAGTTTGTGAGGGTTTTAGGGGCCAAAACAAATTTATTCAGCCTCCTGAGGTTGTCTGCACTGTCGTGCCTTCTTCACCACACTGTTTGTGTGGGTGGACCATTTCAGGTTGCCAGTGATGTGCAGTCCAAGGAACTTTAAGCTTTTCACCTTCTCCACTGCAGTCATGTCGATGTGGATAGGGGCGTGCTCCCTCTGCTGTCTCCTGAAGTCCATGATCAGCTTCTTCATTTTGTTGACATTGAGGGAGAGGTTATTTTCCTGGCACCACTACACCAGGGCCCTCGCCTCCTCCCTGTAGCCTGTCTCGTCACTGTTGTGTTGTCTGCAAACTTGATGATTGAGTTGGAGGTGTGAGTGGCCACGCAGTCATGGGTGAACAGGGAGTACAGAAGGGGGCTGAGCATGCACCCTTGTCAGGCCCCTGTGTTGAAGATCAGCGTAGTGGAGGTGATGTTTCCAACATTCACCACCTGAGGGTAGCCCTTCAGGAAGTCCAGGACCCAGTTACACAGGGCGGGGTTCAGACCCTGGGCCCGAGCTTGGAGGTTACTATGGTGTTGAAGGCTGAGCTATAGTTCATGAACAGCATTCTTACATAGGTATTCCTCTTGTCCAGATGGGAAGGACAAGGCAGCTACCTGGTGGATAACGAGACACCGCTGGGGAGCGTAATTAGGCCTTTGTTGTTTTCATTCATGATCAATGATGTTTACTCTCAGGTACGGCGTGATATTTGGAGGTCGTTATTTGCAGATGGGGCCTAATGGAAGAGGGGAATAAATGTGCCATACATAGTCAGGAAGGTTCAGGAAGCAATTGATGAGGTAGAGCGGTGGGCATTAATGTGGGGATTCAGGTTTTCTGTAGAGAAAACCCAGTGTTCTTTACCAGGAGGAAGGTGGGAGATGAGGTATGCTTGAGGTTACAGTATATGGGAGAAACTTGGAGAGGGTGGGGGCCTTCAGGTTCTTTGGGGTGTACTTTGACACTAGGCTGACCTGGGCAGAATACATTGAGAGAGTGCTGGGAAAATGTAAGAAGGTGCTAAATGTGATTGGGTGGGCGGCTGGGCGTTCCTCATTGAGGACCATGCATGTTGCATTGATCTGATCTGTAATAGACTATGGCAGTATAGCGTATGGTTCGACAGCCCAGACCTCATTGGAAAGGCTAGATGTCATACAGGGGCAAGGACTCAGAATATGTAGTGGGGAGTTTAGGACCTCCCCAGTGTCTGCAATACAGGTGGAGATGAGGGATATGCCATTGCAGATTTGTAAACAGCAGCTGAATTATTGGGTCAACCTACAGGGACATGGGGTGTCTTATCCTGCGAAAGGGATTTTACAGGCATGCTGGGAACATGAGAGAGGACAGAGCACAAGCATTGGGTGGGTGGGTAATACTCAGGCGAGAGAGATGTATGGAAGGGAGTTTAGTCCAACGGTAGCTATTCCTGTAAACCCACCATGGCTACTCCGTCTCCAGTAGTTGACCTAGAAGTGTTGGAGAGACTACGGAACGATAGGGAGGGTGTTGATATATCTGATTTGTTTAAGAGACATCTAGATACTGTGTATCAGGATTTTTGTGGCCATTTACACAGATTGTTCAAAATATCCAAGGACAGCATTTGTAGTGCAGGAATGTGGGGTGGCATTCAGGAAACGTATTACAGATCATCTAGCTCTATATACGGCAGAACTGATGGCCATACTGTTGGCCTTGCAGTGGATGGAGGAAGTCAAGCCAGACAGAGTAGTTATTTGCTCTGATTCATGTGCAGTGTTGATGAGTCTTCAGCCCTTTAGATCACGTAGCAGACAAGACCTGCTTTATGATGTACTACAAGCCCATTGCAGGATTAGATAGATGGGTATACAGATGAGATTTACTTGGGTTCCAGTCCATGTGGGGGTGGAGGGGAAAGAGACAGTTGATGTACTGGCTAAAGAAGCACTTTGTTCGGGGATGTTGATGTTGTAGTTTCAATGAGCAAGGCAGAGGAAAAAACCCTGATATGGACAGTGATGATGCAGAGATGGCAGGAGCAGTGGAATAGAGATACTAAGGGCAGGCATTTATTGCAAGTATATAGGAATGTTGGGGAGGGGAAGACAGTAGAAAGGGACAGAAGAGAGGAGGCTATTTTTAGATTAAGGCTGGGAAACAGCCAGTTGAATAAGACTTTACATTTGATAGGAAAGCCTTCAACAGGAAAGTGTGATTATTGCCAGGAGATGATCGTGCACTACAGGAAAAGGAGGGCAGAGCACGCGCCCATTCTCATCGACAGGACTGTAGTGGAACAGGTTGAGAGCTTCAAGTTCCTTGGTGTGCACATCATCAACAAACTATTATGGTCCAAACACACCAAGACAGTCGTGAAGAGGGCACGACAACACCTATTCCCAGTCAGGAGACTGAAAAGATTTGGCATGGGTCCTCAGATCCTCAAAACATTCTACAGCTGCACCATCGAGAACATCCTGACTGGTTGCATCACCGCTTGGTATGGCAACAGCTCGGCCTCCGACCGCAAGGCGCTACAGAGGGTAGTGAGTACGGCCCAGTACATCACTGGGGCCAAGCTTCCTGCCATCCAGGACCTCTATACCAGGCAAAGGAAGGCCATAAAAATTGCCAGACTCCAGCCCCCCTAGTCATAGACTGTTCTCTATGCTACCGCACAGCAAGCAGAACCGGAGCGCCAAGTCTAGGTCCAAAAGGCTTCTTAACAGCTTCTACCCCCAAACCATAAAACGTACTATTTGCATTGACACACCCTTTTTTTACTCTGCTGCTACTCGCTGTTTATTATCTATGCATAGTCACTTTACCCCTAACTACATGTACATATTACCTCAGTTACCTCTACTAACCGGTACTCCCTGTATATAGCGTTGTTATTGTTATTTTGTTACATTAATTTATTTTACTTTAGTTAATTTAGTAAAAAAAAATCTTAACTATATTCTTTTAATTAAAACGGCATTGTTGGTTAAGGGCATTTTACCTGTTGTATTCAGCTCATGTGACAAATACATTTTTATTTTATTTTATTTTGAAACGGAGATAGTGGAGCATGTATTGATACAGTGTGGGCAGTATGAGAGGGAAAGAGAGAGGCTGAGATCTAGTATGGGGGAGAAGGCAATACAGGAAATTAGTTTAAAGAGTATATTGAGTAGAACGTCATTTGATATTGTCTCAAATATTTGTAAATCTTTTTTAAGAGAAACGTGGCTGGCAGGTAGAAGTTAGCTTCTCCCTTGCTCTGGCCCACAGTCCAGTACAGTAGGTGGCGGTAATGCACCATAACCTGGATGCCAACGCCCGACAAAGCCTAGCGAAAGAGAAAAATAAGATGGCAGACGTTACCGAGGTGGATGCAGAGAAACTCAGCAAAAAGTAAGCCATTGTCGATTCAGTCGTTTATTGGACAGCATTTATGACGTGTGCAACACTTTGATGGTGTGTGTGGATCACTTCCGTGTTATTATTCGATAAAAGCAGTAGGATATTGTTGCACACAGTTGCATCAGATCGGATAAAGCGCGATGGAAAAATAAGTGTACCATAGCGAATGTAGATACAGATTCTTATGGGCCATTAGGTTCAAGCGGCTTATCGCACGTGCTGCTTGCAGTCCTTTAATGTACACGTATGCATGCTCTTCATCCTATTCTGTGAGTGGATATAACTACAAAACCGATATTGCATTGTACAAATTACCCAAGGTTATTTTCTGATTTTAAGTTTTGTTTTCATGTAGGTTGATTAACAAAACCACGTTTTAGCTAACGAAGTGTTTGCCTTTTTAGATTTATCATAATGAGTTGCTTGCCAAATTCACCAACCTTTCAGGTCATACTGATGTGCTATTTATGTGGAGAAACATTGAACTCATCAGTATTTTGCATTATTCTATAATCTCACTTCTGTAATGGGATGGCTTGCTAGCTAGTGTATTTAGCTAGCTACTTCTAGGCTACGTGGTCTGACTGATCAGCTCAAAATGAAAGTGAAAATGTTCTTCCTACTCAGTGGAACAAGTACCCAATTGTCATACTTGAGTAAAAGTAAAGTTAATAGAAAATGACTCAAGTGAAAGTCAGAGTAAAATGTATTCCTTGAGTAAAAGTCTAAGTATTTGGTTTTATGTATACTTAATTCTCAGAAGTAACAAATACTATTAATTTTTTATTACTTATATTAGGCAAATCAGAGCGCTTGATTTTTCTTGTTAAAAAAACCCCTCAAACACTAAGTAGACAGGACACACCAGAAAGCGTGTTTTTTTTTTTTTACATTGGATAAAATCACAGACTACAAAATGGTATATCTATATCAAACACTACACTGGTTACCTTGTAACCCCACTTCTGAGAAAATGGCCCTTGAATGTTTTGGTACACCTACTGGAGAGCTCTTTCTCTATACCAGGGGTGTCAAACTCATTTTCACCGAGGGCCACATCAGCATAATGGCTGTCCTCAAAGGGCCAGATGTAACTTATAAATGTAATCGAATGTAATGTAAAATAAATGTAACTCCTCCTTAATGTTAAATAACTCATTATTTATTATAACTTATTCAAGTGACAATTACAGTTGCATAGAAAATATATATTTGCTTGTAGCTCTAACATAAATCCTTTTAAATTTTGTCAGCTTATGAAAACCCACATAACTCCATTAATGAAGGATCAAACTGTCCAAGTGAATAAAGAAAAATAACATAAAACTTAGCTGCAAAGAACATGTATGACACATGTAGCATTTTACAAAAAAAGGCTGCACACAGCCGTGCACCCAACTGATGGTTTGATGACAACAATTTGTCTGCATACACACATAAACCTGCAAACATTAAATAATTACTACAGCAGCTACACATAAATAATATGTAATCAACTAAAAATACCAAAATAAAGGTTGACTCAGTTCACAACTATATTGGTCAAGTTTTTCGGTTAGTCTTTGATGAGGAGATGCTGCCTGTCCTTGAACACACCAAGTGGATTCTCTCTCTACTATCGATTGATCATGTTCTGAAAATGATAAACACAAAACAAAATGCAAGCACAATCATTAAATTGCACACAGTTTAACTGTTCTTCTTCTTGGTTGAATTACATTTTATTATATTTTAATTAAGTTTAAAAAAAAATGCTTGCCTGTGTGTTTTCTGACCAGATGTCTGACACCGTTTTCCCGTTACCAGTGTGTCAATGTCTGGTTTTAGGTCCTGTGCTGAGGCAATGCGTAGAACAGCATGGAGGTTGTCATCCGTGAGGCGTGATCTGTGCTTGTTTTTGTTCAGATTCATTATGGAAAAAAACTGTTCGCACAGATAGGTGCTCCCAAACATGGACAGAACACGGGCAGCATGAAGTCGAAGCTGTGGCATCAAACCAGGAGGCAGCAGACGGTAAAAGTCCTGGATTGTAGCATCCTGAAACTTTGCTCTCAGGCCACTGTCGCTTTGAAGCTCAATTAGCTCCATCTGAAGGTGTTGGGGTGCAGTGCAGACATCGGTGGTGAAAGGATTGGCAAAGATGTCAAAGCCAGACTGTTGTGCTCTGAAGTCAGAGAAGCGCCGATCAAACTCAGTCTTTAACCAGCTCAGTTTGGTAGCCAACTGAGCACATGAAAAAGTCTCGGGAAATGAGGCTGACATGCTCTGACAAACAGGAAAGTGAACAAGATTGTCCTGTTTCACTTGCCACATCCATAAATCCAATTTACGCTGGAAAGCCGTGATCGTGTCGGACATCTGCGTGATGACTTGTTTGCGTCCCTGCAGCTTCTGATTCAGCTGGGCGAGATGGTCGGTTATGTCACACAACACAGCAAAGTCACACATCCACTTTGGATCTGATAGTTCAGACATGAGTTTTCCTTTACTCTGCATAAAAAGAGCAATGTCTTTCCTGAGCTCGAAAAATCGCTTGAGGACTTTGCTCCTACTCAGCCACCGCACTTCTGTATGGTACAGCACATCCCCGTGTTCCGAGCCCATCTCCAGCAAAAACTGCTGGAACTGACGGTGATTCAGGCCACGCGCCCGAATGAAGTTCACTGTTTTCATGACTGTGGTCACAATGTCCTCCATCCCCAGCACCTTCCCACACAAAGCTTCTTGATGGATAATGCAATGATACGTTATCAAAGGCGTGTGACAGTTCATTTTTTGCATTTTCCCCTTCATTAGTCCAACCAAGCCCACTTTTCCTCCACACATTGCCGGTGCACCGTCTGTAGTTAATCCAATACCAAGTTTTCCCACTGCAATGCATTTTTACTTACGGACTTCTCTACCGCATCAAAAATGTTCTGTCCCGTCGTGGTCCCATGCATTGCAGCCACATCCAACAGCTCCTCAGTGATAGAGAGGTCCGACTTTACGCCTCTAATAAAAATTGATAACTGCGCTGTGTCCGTGTTATCTGTGCTTTCATCAACAGCTAATGAAAAAGCTGTGTAGCTGCGTGTCTCCTCGGCCAGCTGTGTTGTAAGATTTTCTGCTAGTTCCTTCACTCGGTCGACGATGGTGTTTCTTGATAAACTGACATTTTTAAAAGTCTGTAACTGGTCGGGACACACCTGCTCACAGACCTTCAGCATGCACTGCTTCAAAAACGCTCCCTCTGAAAAAGACTTGGAAGCGTGGGCGATTTCTTCAGCCACAATGAAGCTAGCTTTCACCGCGGCCTCGTTTTTGGCTGTGGATTTCATGAACAAACTCTGCTGCGACCGCAGTTTGCCTTTTAATTCTTGGGCAATTTGTTGCTTTTCTTGAAGGCTAGCTTTAGCGTACTTAGCTCCGTGTTTGGTGTCAAAATGTCGACGCAGATTGTACTCTTTGACAACCGACACCGCCTCGTAACACAAAAGACATACCGGTCTTTCTCCTTGAAGCGCAAACAAGTATTCGCCTTCCCATCTTTCTTGAAACAGTCTTCCGTCTGCATCAACTTTTCTCTTTCTGGACATTTTGGGATCATTATTTATATCTCAATTCCACTCGTTGGCATGGACACTGCCGTGGCTAGCGTAGTCGAAAGGCATTGTGGGAATGTAGTTTTTGGTCAAAGCACGCTCTTAATTTATTTTTTGGTATTTATTTTTAGACACTCAAAACTTTTAAGCTCTCGCGGGCCACATAAAATGACCTGGCGGGCCACATCTGGCCCGCGGGCCTTGAGTTTGACACATGTGCTCTATACCCATTCAGCAGAGTTCACACCCTCTTAAGCCTTAGCCCCACCCATCTCTTTAAGGATTCACATGTGAGGCCATGTGCTAAACAAACAAAGTTTTCAAGACTTAAAGTAGTGAAAGTAGTAGCAAAAAGTATTAGTACACTTTATCTAGTCCTTGGCCTATATCCTAATCTGACTTTGGTGCAGGTCATGTTGTTCTTCACATTACCATCTCTGGTCAACACACACTATATATCAAATCAAAGTTTGTCACATGCACAGGATACAGAAGGTGTAAAAGCTATAGTGAAATGGTTACTTGCATGTCTGCTTTTGCAATATCAAAAATAGAACGTGTCCAGATTAAAATATTGTATAAATATTTTATTATTAGATGATGCTTACCCAGACACACTTGTCTAAATTGATGGTTCATGTGAAAGAATTGCTATAACCACCCCCCAGCCACATATAGCTAAGTGGATGGGTCACAATTGTCTAGACATGTACACATGTTCATGAAATACACGCATTGGACAAAGGTATATGGACACCTCTTCAAATCAGTTGATTCAGCTATTTCAGCTACACCCGTTGCTGACAGGTGTATAAAATCGAGCACACAGCCATGCAATCTCCGTAGACAAACATTGGCAGTAGAGTGGCCCGTATTGAAGAGCTCGGGGACTTTCAACGTGGCACTGTCATAGGATGCCACCTTTCCAACAGGTGTCGTGGAAATTCTAACCAAGTGAGAGAGACTCTGAAGTAATGACAAACAATCATCTGGTGATCGCTGAGAACCCCGAAACAGAGTTGGGTTAAGATGGCAAAGATACAACCTCTTAGTCTACATGACAAACAACATGTGTGGAATGGGTCAAGGGGTGAGGTTTTGTATTTGAGAAAGGAGTAACCCCCAGCCAGATATAATTTGATGTGAAAACTGTTCTAATTGTATAGAAACCAAAGTTTGGCCCCTAAGACAAGGTTCTTCTTATCAGCTGTCTATACCAGAGCCATCTCCTCGCTGGAACCTCAGAGTACACAAACACCAAAATACCAGGCTCTGAGGGAGGACAAGACCATCCTAAATCAGTTGCTAGCTCAGTAGACACCAATGAGGGAGTACAGAGAAACCGTATTCGATGCATAAACAGTATTAAAACATAATCTCGTAATTTTCTACCATACAAGTCAGTTTGTCAAATCTCTGCCCTGCTAGAGCTGCCCCAATCAACTGTAAGTGCTGTTATTGTTTAGTGGACACGTCTAGGAGTAACATCTCAGCTGCCAAGTGGTAGGCCACACAAGCTCACAGAATGGGACCACCGAGTGCTGAAGCGAGTAGCGCGTAAAAGTTGTCTGTCCTCGGATGGAACACTCACTACTGAGTTTCAAACTGCCTCTGGAAGCAATGTCAGCACAATAACTATTTGTCGAGAACTTCATGAAAAGGGGTTTCCATGGCCGAGCAGCCGCACACAAACCTAAGATAGCCATTGGACTCTAGAGCAAGTGGAAACGCATTCTCTGGAGTGATGACTCATGTTTCACCATCTAGCTAGCTAAACAATAAACCATAATCCCAACCCATACAGTACAAACAGATTGTCATAGCTAGCCACTGTTTGATTCTGGGTGAAACTTTGAACATTGTTATACTCAGAAGTATAGGAACATTAGTTACAAAAGAGACACGAGGGGTGCCATAATGAAGCTTGGGAGGGGCTGAGTGCAGGGAACACAATTGCATGTGGCAGTACTGATAGTCACTCCGGTTCACACTGACCGTGTGCAGAAAGTAGTCCATCACAACCTTTTCTCACTGATCTTTCTCACTCAAGCATGTAGCACCATGGCAACATTAGCCGATTGATTAAATAATAAATGTATGATGCCTTTCTACAACATGGCAGTATTCTCTTCTCAGATCTATAAATAAGTCTAGTTCATACATGCCAGACACAAGCCAATACAAACATCTGCCATGGAGACATCACTACAAAACACATTATGTACATTTGCCATAGAACGATAAAAATAATAATATACTATTTAATTACATCAAACAGACAACTGTGCACACTGGTATACAGTGTATTCAGACCCCTTCACTTTTTTGTTAAATTACAGCCTTATTCTAAAATAGATTTTTCCTCGTCAATCTACACACAATACCCCATAATGACAAAGTGAAAACAGATTTTTAGAAATTGTAGCAAATGTATTAAAAATAAAAAACATACCTTATTTACATAAGTATTCAGACCCTTTTTCTATGAGACTCAAAATTGAGCTCAGGTGCATCCTGTTTCCATTGATCATCCTTGAGATGTTTCTTGGACATTGACCAAGTTATTATTATTTTAGCTGTCTACCACAGCATATTGGAGTTGAAATTAAATAATGAGCTGAAAGTGTAGATGTTCATTTGAGGGTATTTACATCCAAATAGGAATTACAGCACTTTTTATATGTGCCTCCCCTTCTTTTAAGGGACTAAAAGTAATTGGACAATTGGCTGCTCAGCTGTTCCATGGCCAGGTGTGTGTTATTCCCTCATTAGTTAATTTACAAATAAGCAGATAAAAGGTCTAGAGTTGATTTCAAGTGTGACGTTTGCATTTGGAATCTGTTGCTGTTAACCATCAATATGAAGTCCAAAGAGCTGTCACTGCCAGGGAAGCAAGCCATCATTAGGCTGAAAATCTAAACAAAAACATCAGAGCGATAGCAAAAACATTATGTGTGACCAAATCAACTATTTGGTACATTCTTAAAAAGAAAGAACCCACTGGTGAGCTCAGGAACACCAAAAGGCCTGGAAGACCACTGAAAACAACTGTGGTGGATGACAATAATTATTTCCCTAGTGAAGAAAAACCACTTCACAACAGTTGGCCAGATCAAGAACACCCTCTAGGACATATATGTCAGAGTCAAGGCCCGCGGGCCACATCCGGCCCGCGAGAAGGTTTTTTACGGCCCCTGGGATGATCTTGATTTATTATTAGAACCGGCCCGCAGACCGCAGCAAGCCGGCAGCCCGCAGATCTTTTACACGCACCAATACTACATTTCCCACAATGCAACGGTGACGCACCGAGCAGTAGGCTGCTGTGTAAATGAGATGGAGCTGCCTTGGGAAAAACTCGTGGGTTTGACAACCGACGGAGCACCTGCGATGTGTGGACACAGGAGCGGACTGGTGGCGAAGATACGGGAAAAGATGCAAGAGGAAAACGCGACAGGTGAGCTGACAGCTTATCATTGTATCATACACCAGGAAGCGTTGTGCGGTAAAGCCTTGAAAATGGAGCATGTAATGAGCATCATCACGCGCACAGTTAACTTTATCAGAGCCAAAGGTTTGAATCACCGCCAGTTCAAGGCATTTCTGACGGAGTTAGAAACGGAGCATGGTGATTTGCCTTATCACACAGAGGTGCGATGGCTAAGCCAGGGAAAGGTGCTTCAAAGATGTTTCGAGCTTCGTGAGGAGATTTGTCTGTTCTTGGACAGCAAAGGGAAAGACACAACACAACTCCGAGACGAAATGTTTCTGTGTGAAATGGCTTTTCTGTGTGACATTACGAGTCATCTGAATGCAATGAACTTGCAGCTGCAGGGTCGGGATCATGTCATCTCTGATATGTACAGTACAGTGAAGGCATTTAAAACCAAACTGACTCTGTGGGAGACGCAGATGCGGAAAGAAAATTTGAGCCACTTTCCCAGCTGCCAGACCATGAAAGAGAAGCTCTCTACCAGTGCGTTCCCGAGCGCACAGTTGGCTGATAAAATAGGTATGCTTGCCGCTGACTTTCGACGCCGATTTGCTGACTTTGAAGCACAAAAAAGCAGGTTGGAACTGCTCGGTAACCCATTTGCTGTTGACGTGGAAAGCTCACCACCAAACCTCCAAATGGAGTTGATTGACCTCCAATGCAATGATGCACTGAGGGCAAAATATGCGGCAGTGGGTGCTGCGGAGTTCGCCCGTTTCCTCCCCGACACAATGCCCCAGCTGCGCATCCAGGCTGCTCAAACGTTGTCTATGTTTGGCAGCACATACCTGTGTGAACAACTGTTTTCTTTGATGAACCTGAACAAAACATCACACAGAAGTCGACTTACTGCTGAACACCTCCACTCAATTCTGAGGATTTCCTCAGCTCAGAGCCTTACCCCGAACATTGATGAACTTGTGGAAAAGATGGGACACCACCAAGTATCACCCTCAACCTCAAACAAGTGAACATTACTGTGCAATCACATATTTAGAGTTTTTACTCAGTTCAAGTTTAAAAGTTAAAGTTTAATATTTGTTTTCACTGCATGTTACTTCTCCTTAAACAAAGTGTTGTTTTTGATTAATAGATTTTTGCACTTTATTTTATTGTATTTCAATCCAATTATATTTTAAAAATATTTCAGTTGAGTGGATGATAGAAAATTGCTATTATTGTTTTTTTCTTTGAAGTAAATTTAGCCCACTTTTGCTAAAATAGAAAATATAGGCTACTGATGGTGCCTTGAATACCGGTTTCTTTCATTTAATGTTCATGTTATGGGGATTTTTATATAAAGGAAATTTGTCTTTTGTGTCTGTTGAAAATTAAAGATTACTGACAGAGCCATAAGAAAATATTGCTTTATTTATCTGATCATATTGGAATATATTTGTTAGGTTTTCAGTAGGTTCAATTAGGTTCACTAGACTATATGCGTCATTTAAAATTTTTTCAATGAACATTCGAACAGTCCGGCCCTCGGCTTGTAGCTAAATTTTTTATTTGGCCCTCCGTCCATTTGACTTTGACACCCCTGCTCTAGGAGGTAGGCGTATCTGTGTCAAAGTCAACAATCAAGAGAAGACTTCACCATAGTAAATACAGAGATGTAAACCATTGGTAAGCCTCAAAACCTGGAAGACCAGATTAGTTTGCTAAAAAGCCTGTACAGTTCTGGAACAACATCCTATGTGAAGATGAGACAAAGATAACTTATACCAGAATGATGAGAAGGGAAGAAACTGCTCATGATTCGAAGCATACCACCTGATCTGTGAAGCATGGTGGAGGTAGTGTTATGGCATGGGCATGTATGGCTGCCAATGGAACTGGTTCTCTTGTATTTATTGATGATGTGACTGCTGAAAAAAGCAGCAGGATTAATTCTGAAGTGTTTAGGGTTATATTATCTGCTCAGATTCAGCCAAATGCTTCAAAACTCATTGGACGGTGCTTCACAGTGCAGATGGACAATGACCCAAAGCATACTGTGGAAGCAACCCAATTATTTTTTTAGGGTAAAGAAGTGGAATGTTCTGCATTGGCAAAGTCAATCACCTGACATGAATCCAATTGAGTATGCATTTCACTTGCTGAAGGCAAAACTGAAGGCAAATAGCCCCAAGAACAAGCAGGAACTGTGTCACTGTCCAAATACTTATGGACCTGACTGAATAAGTTCACAATTGACAGTGCATGTCAGAGCAAAAACCAAGCCATGAGGTCAAAGGAATTGTCCGTAGAGCTCTGAGACAGGATTATGTCGAGGCACAGATTTGGAAGTATAACCAAAGATTTCTGCAGCATTGCAGCATTGAAGGCCCCCAAAAACTCCATCATTCATAAATGGAAGAAGTTTGGAACCACTGAGACTCTTCCTAGAGCTGTCTGCCCAGCCAAACTGAGCAATCGGGGGATAAGGGCCTTGGTCAGACGCCTAACAAGTCCTTAACTGGCAGTTTCATTAAATAGTTCCCGCAGAACACCAGTCTCAATGTCAACAGTGAAGAGGCGACTCCGGGATGCTGGCCTTCTAGGCAGATTTCCTCTGTCCAGTGTCTATTCTTTTGCCCATCTTAATCTTTTCTTTTTATTAGCCAGTCTGAGATATGGCTTTTTCTTTGCAACTCTGCTTAGAAGGCCAGCATCCTGGGGTCGCCTCTGTTTCTCAAACTAGACACTCTAATGTACTTTTCCTCTTGCTCAGTTGTGCACTGGGGCCTCTCACTCCTCTTTCTATTCAGGTTAGAGACAGTTTGTGCTGTTCTGTGAAGGGAGTAGTACACAGCATTGTATGAGATCTTCAGTTTCTTGGCAATTTCTCGCATGGAATAGCCTTCATTTCTCAACAAGAATAGACTGACGAGTTTCAGAAGAAAGTTCTTTGTTTCTGTACATTTTGAGCCTGTAATCAAACCCACAAATGCTGATGCTCCAGATACTCAACTAGTCCAAAGATGGCCAGTTTTATTGCTTCTTTAATCAGAACAACGGTTTTCAGCTGTGCTAACATAATTGCAAAAGGGTTTTCTAATAATCAATTAGCCTTTTAAAATGATAAACTTGGAATTAGCTAACAACATGCCATTGGAACACAGGAGTGATGGTTGCTGATAATGAACCTCTGTACGCCTATGTAGATATTCCCATAAAAAATCAGCCATTTCCAGCTACAATAGTCATTTACAACATTAACAATGTCTACACTGTATTTCTGATCAATTTGATGTTTTTTTAATGGACAAAAAAATTGCTTTTCTTTCAAAAACAAGAATTTCTAAGTGACCCCAAACTTTTGAACGGTAGTGTGTACCTGTTACTTTTTTAATATATATTTTATCTATTTAGCCTCTCTTGATTGTTCATTGCAAAGGGGAAACTATAACGAAACATTGTAATTCTATGAGTTATTTATGTAGCTTTTTTGAATAGTATTGATACTGTGTGCCACTGGGTTTTTTATTTATTTTTATGATTGTGCTTTTGTCAACCAAGACAAACACATTTCACCTAATTCAAACAAACTTGGCTTTTTTTTCTGGTGATCAGTATTGAACCTGTTGATAGCATGGGGAGTGCATATCGCCTATGTGTTTTTAGCTACCATGTGAACAACTGTTAAATATTACCTTTAAAAAATGAATCTATATAACAGTTATTTTTGCTTTTGTTGGGGCATTTGTATATTCTTGTAGTTATGACATTTTTGGCTAATACGATATTCGATATTTTCCTTGCCAAAAAACTATACCCATAACCGAAATGTTAAATTTTAGCGGCCTTTTAGGCATTCTAGTACAGTTAAATAGTTGAAACACACACACTGACCAAAACGTTATTTTGTTGGCATTTACGTATGTCCCCATTACCAGTAAAACATAATCAAAACGTATTTCTTTCACTTACTTGCTGGGTTGTTTCGTTGTTCATTTGTTCAGTCTCAACCAGGATTTCATCATAAATGTCAAGCAGTGAAGTTTCAGCTCTGTCTGTCCGTGGCTTCTCTTCCTCGGTGCGCACTGTCACTGTATCCATTTCCATCTTGTCCAGCTGTGTCTGTAACATTTCACGTAAACCCTGTTTCTTGTCTGCATCGAAGTAGCGGTCTTTGTACCTAGCATCGAGCATGGCGGCGACACAGTAGCGGCTCAGAGAAAGTGCCACCAAATCGCTTGTTCACAGCCTCTAGTAGAGTACTTTAACCCGACGGTCTGTGTTGGCATTTTTGTTGAGCAGGCGTTTCAATGCCATGACAGGGTATCACGTCTGCTGCAGACGCAGTTGACCTTATTTCTTGAGTCAGTTGTTCGAATGGAGCTAGGAGTGTTCATGTTTCCAAGTTTCAAACATGTTCTCAAATGCCATTGAAATGGCAGCAGTAGTATGAGAACCAGCACATTCTTGAGCATGCAATACGGCTTTCCTCAGTAGGAAATCCTTGTTGACCCACTGTGCTGTCAGACTCATAATGCGCATGGGGCTGACATCATTGCTGGTCCAAATGTCAGTCGTGAAGCTAATAGCAGTGACGCCCATAGCAAGTAGCTCATGGATGTGAGTTTCAACAATAATGTGTAACTCCGGTTGAGCAACATCTGAAAAATAGCACCTACTTGGTAGTGTGTACCAGTGCTCGAACAGTCGGCAAAAGCCAACATCATCCACGACAGAGAATAGTTGATTGTCAAGGGCAATGAATCCATTATCTTGACGTTAATGGATTTCGCCTATGAGTTGCCTCGCTGAACTTTTCTTACTCTTCCAAATGACTGCAAATGACTGCTTTTAGCTAATATTGTCCGATTCCGATATGCTTACCGATATATTGTGCATCCCTAGTAGTTATACTTATGTAAACCTGCTGGTATCTATATTAATAAAGATAGATGATACGTTTTCCTTTGTCTAATTTATTTACCCACTCTGATGTTTGGTTTTGGTTCAATTTTTGCATTGATCAACTTTTGTTGTTCAGGAGACACAGACATGAATTTCCCATAGCGTGAAAGATTTGAAATGTCAAAATCACAAGCAGATCAATCTAATTACGTTTGAAGAGTAACATAACTAATCATCAATTAAATGCATTGTGGTCATACCCTAGTTGTCCATCCAAAACATGTTCTAAAATTATGAAGGGAGGAGAGCGAGGGAAGAAAGGATGCTCAGAAACCAGATGAATATGATCACATATTGACATGTATTTTAATATTCGCATTAGACATTCATAATTAGTAAAGGATCTGTGTTCTTCAACGAAGATAAAAATGAACGCCACCCATGGAGTTACTTGAAACAACAAAATAAACTCATATGATCCCCTGGTGGTCTGAGTTCGGGACCTACTTTTACGCAGCGTCTTGCGTCAGACTGATGCCCTCGAACGCGTTGAGACGTCATTGCGTACAGTTGTGTGTCGGCCTTGATCTCGCTTGCAGCAAGAGGAAGATGGCTGACGCAAATGAACTCAGCAAAAAGTAAGCCAATGTCGATTCACTCTTCTATTGGAAATAATATATGAGGATGTGTGCAACACGTTGATGGTGTGTGTTTCACTTCCGTGTTATTATTCGATAAAATTTGTAGGATATTGTTGAACACAGTTGCATCAGATCGGATAAACAAGTGTTCCATTGAGAATGTGCACACACATTCCAATGGTCTTTACTGTTTAAACGACGTATCGCACATGCATGCTCTTCATCCTATTCTGTGAATGGTGATGACTACAAAATCCATATTGCACCGTAGAAATTACCCAGGTAATTTGCTGACCTGAAGTTCCTTATTTTCATCTAGGTTTATTGACAAAACCACGTTTTAGCTGAATAAGTGTTTGCCTTTTTGGCTTTACCATAATGAGGTGCTTGCCAACTTCACCAACCTTTCAGGTCATACAGATATGCTATATATTTGGGGAAACATTGAAGTAGTCAGCTTTATGCATCCCAGCTAAATATCCTATTTCACTCCCGTAATGTGATGGCTTGAAAGATATAGTGAATTTAGCTAGCTAAGTTACTTCTGGGCTAAGTGGTCTGATCAGCTCTGAATGAAAGTGAAAATGTTCTGCCTACTCAGTGGACAAAGTACCCCATTATCATACTTCAGTAAAAGTAAAGTTACTTTAATAGAAAATGACTCAAGTGAAGGTCAGAGTAAAATATTACCTGAGTAAAAGCATTTGGTTTGAAATATACTTAATTATCAAAAGTAAAAGAAAATGCTTGATTTTTTTGGAAACAAACGTGACTAGGCAGGACAAACCCATTTTTACGATGTCAGGTATATCATCAAAATTCATCAAACTCATTCAGCAGTTTTTACCTGATTTTAATTAGAATTCTATTGGAAATTAATGTTAAATTCCATTGTTATTCCTAAAACATAAATTGAAAATAGTAATCAGCTACAAAATGGTGTATCGTACACTGCAGTTGAGGAACAATGGAAATAATTCTGCTTTGAAAGTTAATAGACTTGTATCACCACTTTTGAGAAAATGGACATGGAATGTTTTGGTACACCTACTGGAGAGCTCTTTGTCAACACCCATTCAGCAAAGTTCACACCCTTCTTAAGCCTGTCCCCACCCATCTCTTTAAGGATTCACATGTGAGGCCATGTGCTAAACAAAGTAAGAGTAGTGTAGTAAACAACCAAAGATTTCAAGACTAAACGTGGTGAAAGTAGCAGTAAAAATACACTTTACCAAGGCATATATCCTAATCTGACATTGGTGCAGGTCATATTGTTCTTCACATTACCGTCTTTGGTAAACACACACTACATATCAACATCTATTTGGCACAGGATACAGAAGATGTAAACGGAACAGTGAAATTGTTATTTGCATAGTAGCAATATTAAGTGTCCACGTAAAAATATTTAATAATTATTAGATGATGCTTACCCAGACACACTTGTTTTAAATTGATGGGTCATGTGGGAAAAAATGCTATAACCACCCCCCAGCCACATCTACCAAAGTGGATGTGTCACTATTGTCTAGACATGTACACATGTTCATGAAATACAATAGATGGTTGTAATCATCCCCATACACATCTGGCTAACTTGATGGGTCGTGTAATCATCTGGCGAAGCGGAGTCTCTTGTTTTAGGTAGCTAGCTAGCTAAACAGTGAACCATAATCCCAACCCATACAGTACAAACGGATTGACGTACTGAGTAGCTCATGTTATAAACAGAAGAATGCTACATTGCAGACCAAACCAAACTCATCTCTCGGCATGTCCATCCCATCCATTATTTCAGCCAATCATGACTAGCGGGAAGGTTCCTGTCTTTTTCTGTAGCTAAACCAACTAGGCTCGTAATTTAACAATTTGATTCATATTTACAGATGGCATACAGTTTGTTATTAAGGCACATGAAAGTTCACATTCTATTTTTATCCCCAAAAATGTTTTACATTGAATTCTCCTGTGTATTAGTGACGTGCGACATTCGCCTAGCTTCCTGAAACGGATCATGTTTTGATTTGGAGGTCGCCAAAGCAAAGGGAAATGCAACACTTATTTGTCAATCACTCATATCGATATCACATTGTAATCAATAGAACAAAGTGGGGGGTCAGGTTGCAAATCCTGTTCAAAGGAACCCTACTGAAAAAGTGCATGGAATCTGGGAATAATGTACATATCACTGGTTTAGAGGATAACTTGTAAAAAATAGCCAGCTACATTTTGGATTGTTGCATTTTGTTTAAAGTGGGTTGCCAATTTGGAAAGGTTAACGCAACACTACTTTGTTAATCACTCATATTGATATCACATTAACATCAATAGAATGGGGGGAAATAATTGGGTTGTATGCGCTGTTTAAAGTTGAACTGACAGCGCTTTAACTACTCAGCAGATAGGAAGAAATGTAACTAATCCTGGGGATTGCAATACAATAAACCTAGCAAGGGCAATGATCACAGGTCATTCATAACGTGGCTAATAAGCTAGCATTTCTATTTATGTAGCTATTTATTTAGCAAGTTAAAGCATGGTGCCTAACGTTAGCTAGCTAGCTAAGGAGGATGTCATTGGATAAGTGAGTGAGTGACTGACCTTTTTCCCCTCTTATTTTTTTCAGTGGCTACAGCTAGAGATACAGGTGTCATTTGGTTAACTAGCAATAAATGTGAATCGCTTTGCTATCTAGTTAATTATTCTGAATTTGAACGACTATTATCCAGTTAGCATATCTCTGGATACCTACTTCAATTTCCGAGCACTCTCGTGTGAATGTGCCAGAGCGCAGAATAACTGATGAATTGTTGCCACTAGCACAGTTAGTCACGAACGCTCTGGATAACATGTAAACAGCCTAACCAGCTCTGCTAGGGCAGGTAAAATGGTTAGAGTGAGGTGGCCAGATAGCTTGTGGCTTGACTGCAATTGTGAGGAATGCTCGGATCAACCCCACTCCCCATAGCCACAGCGTCCAGTGTAGTGTCTGACAATGCGCTGAATTTACGAACGACCCAGAGCGCACTGACACGCTGAAGGTAATTTACCAACGCACCATTAGTTGTCAATCAAATGTATTTGGTATTGATCAAATGTGCTTGCAGCAAAGTTCCCATTCAGTTGTCAAAACGTGGGTTGGGGACAAGCACGCATTGCCAGGCAAGCTTCAGAAGGACGAGCAGGCTACCATTCCCCATCGTTTATCAGTGCAATTTTTGATGGCTAACTAGCTGAAAAAGTTTAATAGAGTTTATCTAATGTTCCCTCGTTAGAGTTTAGCTCATCTCGCTCTGGCTAGCATTAGTTGTTGATCTTGGTGTTGATGTGCACAACTAGGGGGGAGGGAGCCTACCTTCTCCATGGTTGTTTGATCAATAGGACTCCAATGGTATTTAAATATTTGTAGAAATCCATTCAGGTGTATTTTGTGGTTTTTGGCGAATGCTTTCTAATTATCTAAAATCGTGCCGTTGCTACTGCTTGTAAACACAGTCCAGTTCAAAGTGAATGATAGGAGGCCTGTATGGCATAAAGGCCTACTGTAGCTCTGATTGGCTATTCTGCACTGGTTTGCGTAAACTCCGGTCCTGGGTGAGACAAATGTTTTTTTTGTTGTAATTTATTTACTGCAATATCTATTCATTTTCCAAACGCATGGCCACTTTCCCACTCTATATTGCGATAGTTTTCAAAAGTCATTCCCAAACATTCAATGAATTTATTAAGACGTGGAAATGACCATATCTAAGTGCTCACATTGTCAGAAAATGTAAAAATAAATACAAATAAAAGTCATGTTGCTAAAACGCTTGTCAGTTCCACTTTAAACTAACCATATTCAAATGACACATGGAATCTGAGCATTTTTACATCACGGATTAGAAGAGAATTGAGTCATTCTAGGAGGCTGTCGAAATGGAAAAGAAGCAAAATCAGTTGCTAAATAACAATCAGTTATTATAAACGCAACATGTAAAGTGTTGGTCCCATGTTTCAAATTCACAGAAATAAGTCAGCTGTGCTCTGTGTGTGTGTGTCTCTCCAGGTCTGGTCATTGACTGGGGTAGCACAGTAGGTCATCCTGCCTCACCATGCTGACTCTGGTGGTCAGAACTTCCAGGCACCAGGTGTGCCAAGCCTTTGGGGTCAGGTCACAGGGGGTAAAGTTCGCTCTCCCCAGCGCAGCGTCAGTCCCAGCTCTAATTCAGGGGAATCGCTATCGAGGTGACAAAAGGTTGGTGGCTTTTCCATTCAGTGAGAAAAACAACCAACCTTTTGTCATGAATGATTCCCATTTTAGGCATTACTTGTATGGCTTTATAAAGTAGTCCCCTCAATCCCGATGCTGAGTCCACTAGATACCCTGATGTTACCCTCTGTGTCTGTGTTGTTGTTGTCAGTGAGCTGAAGAGGCGAATGAAAGCTGAGAAGAAGGCATCTGAGAAGGAAGCCAAAGTCAAAGAGCAGGTTGAGCAGAAGGAGACCAATGACCAGGCAGATCAGAATGCAGATGAGGAGACCCTGGACCCTAACGTGAGCTATATGGATGTTTATGATCGTCCTTCCCTCCCTCTTGTGATTTGCTTGAGAACATTTGACTGCTGATCTTAGTAGAAGATAAAAAATGTATATACACTACCGGTCAAAAGTTTTAGGACACCTACTCAGTCAAGGGTTTTTCCTTATTTTTACTATTTTCAACATTGTAGAATAATAGTGAAGACATCAAAACTATGAAATAACACATGGAATCATATAGTAACCACAAATCTAAATATATTTGAGATTCTTCAAATAGCCACCCTTTGCCTTGATGACAGCTTTGCACACTCTTGGCATTCTCTCAACCAGCTTCATGAGGTAGTCACCTGGAATGCATTTCAATTAACAGGTGTGCCTTGTTAATTTGTGGAATTTCTTTCCTTAATGCGTTTGATCCAATCAGTTGTGTTGTGACAAGGTAGGGGGGGGTATACAGAAGATGGCCTTATTTGATAAAATACCAAGTCCATATAATGGCAAGAACAGCTCAAATAAGCAAAGAGTCCATCATTACTTTAAGACATGAAGGTCAGTCAATACGGAACATTTCAAGAACTTTGAACGTTTCTTCAAGTGCAGTTGCAAAAACCATCAAGCGCTATGATGAAACTGGCTCTCATGAGGACCGCCACAGGAAGGGAGGACCCAGAGTTACCTCTGCGCCAGGTAACTTTGAAGGTAACTCTGAAGCATTTATTTGGGCTGCAATCTGCTGCAGAGGAAGTTCATTAGAGTTACCAGCCTTAGAAATTGCTTCCCAAATAAATGCTTCAGAGTTCAAGTAACAGACACATCTCAACATCAACTGTTCAGAGGAGACTGTGAATCAGGCCTTCATGGTTGAATTTCTGCAAAGAAACCACTACTAAAGGACACCAATAGGAAGAAGGTACTTGCTTGGGCCAAGAAACACGAGCAATAGACATTAGATCGGTGGAATTTTATCCTTTTGTCTGGAGTCCAAATTTGAGATTTTCCAACCACCATGTCTTTGTGAGACGCAGAGTAGGTGAACGGATGAGCTCCGTGTGTGTATTTCCCACCATAAAGCATGGAGGAGGTGGTTATGGTGTAGGGGTGCTTTGCTGGTGACGCCGTCTGTGATTTATTTAGAATTCAAGGCACACTTAACCAGCATGGCTACCACCGCATTCTGCAGCGATACGCCTTCCCATCAGGTTTGGGCTTAGTTGGACAACCTTTTTTTTTTTCAACAGGACAATGACCCAACACACCTCCACGGCTGTGTACGGGCTATTTTACCAAGAAGGAGAGTGATGGAGTGCTGCATCAGATGACCTGGCCTTCACAGTCCCCTGACCTCAACCCAATTGAGATGGTTTGGGATGAGTTGGACTGCAGAGTGAAGGAAAAGCAGCCAACAAGTGCTCAGCATATATGGGAACTCCTTCAAGACAGTTGGAAAAGCATTCCAGGTGAAGCTGGTTGAGAGAATGCCAGGAGTGTGCCAAGCTATCATCAAGGCAAATGATGGCTATTTGAAGAATATCAAATGTAAAATATATATTTTGATTTGTGTAACAACACTTTTTTTTGCTTACTACATGATTCCATATGTGTTATTTCATAGTTGATGTCTTCACTATTATTCTACAGTGTAGAAAATAGTAAAAATACATTTAAAAAAACACCTTGAATGAGTAGCTGTGTACAAACTTTTGACGGGTACTGTACATGCAAACTTGACATTTTGTAACATGACTCACTCTAAGATTACGGTGTTCGAAAACTTTTGACCGGTAGTGTATTTCTCAAAAATAGGGCTGCAGTAATTGAGCTCTTGTACATTTGCAGTAACCTCACTTGATATTGTTTATCCCAATAGCAATACTTTAAGATCCGCACTCAGGCCATCCAGGCTCTGAAGGGCACAGCAGAGGACCCATACCCTCACAAGTACAATGTAGATCTGTCGCTCACAGAGTTCATTGAGAAATACAACCGCCTACAGCCTGGAGACCAGCTAACAGACATTGTTCTCAATGTATCAGGTACTGACAACTGTTTTCAACTATTGTGTTTTGGAATAATGTAATTTGATGGTCAATCTGTATTTTTGACATATGTGAAACTCTGTTGTTGGCAGGTCGTGTCCATGCCAAGAGAGAGTCTGGGGCCAAGTTAATCTTCTATGACTTGCGAGGGGAAGGCGTCAAGCTGCAAGTTATGGCAACCAACAGGTACAGAACATGGTCCTTTCCAGAACTCCACTACTCATGTGAGCTCATAACTCCCACATGTATCTTTTCCAACCCCGTCTGTCCATCTTCCCTGTCAGGAGCTACAAGTCTGAAGAGGAGTTTGTGCGCATCAACAACAAGCTGCGGCGTGGTGACATCATTGGTGTTCGTGGTAATCCAGGGAAGACCAAAAAGGGCGAACTGAGCATCATTCCCATAGAGATGACCCTGCTTTCACCTTGCTTGCACATGCTGCCCCACCTGCACTTTGGTCTCAAGGACAAGGTGAGCACCTTCACAATCCTGTAGTGGACATACAGAAAACATGTCATGCCTTCATATGAATGAGAGATGATACAGGACACCTTTAATTCATGTAACCTGCAGAAGAAATTACATTTTTTAGGGATCCTCACACTATCTCTAACCAATTGCCTCCAGGAAACACGATTCCGCCAGCGATACCTGGATCTGATTCTCAATGACTATGTGAGGCAGAAGTTTGTAACACGTGCCAAGATCATCACTTACCTCCGCAGCTTCCTGGACGGGCTGGGATTCCTGGAGGTGAGGGAAATGGCCACTAGGGGGCACTTGTGTCAGGGAAATTACATTGGAGTGTGGAGGAGTTCAGGTTAAGAGTTCAAGAGGGGTAAAGCTGTCTTCTCTTTGATGTGGAAAGTAATTTTAAAGGCTTCTTTTTCACAAACAGGGTTTTGGTGATAGATGGAGATATGTAACTGAGACTTTAAAACCACAACACATGTTTCTTACAGATTGAGACGCCCATGATGAACCTGATTCCTGGTGGGGCCGTGGCCAAACCCTTTGTGACCTACCATAATGACCTAGACATGAACCTTTACATGAGGATCGCTCCTGAGCTCTACCACAAGGTAACATGTCCCCTGAGGAAGGACCAATAACACATGGAAAAACACTTTCAACTCCATGCTCATATTTCTGTGTCTTTTTCCCCCAGATGCTTGTGGTTGGGGGGATTGACAGAGTGTATGAGATTGGACGGCAGTTCAGAAACGAAGGCATTGACCTCACCCACAATCCAGAGTTCACCACCTGCGAATTCTATATGGCCTATGCAGATTACTATGACTTGATGGATATCACAGAGAAGCTTCTCTCGGGTGAATGAAGGGGATGTTTCTACTTCATCATTCTGAAATGTGAATATATATATATATATATATATATATATATAGTGTTACTCACAGTGACATGTAGGTGTGTAGCTGGTAGGTTCCCTTACTAACTGGTCTGCTCGCTCTCTTCCCATCAGGGATGGTCAAGCACATCACTGGAGAGTACAAAGTGAAGTATCATCCAGAAGGTCCAGAGGGCCCGACCTATGAGATCGACTTCACTCCTCCCTTCAGGAGGGTCAGCATGACACACGACCTGGAGAAGGAGATGGGCGTCAAGTTCCCAGCTGCTGACACCTACGACAGTGACGGTAAGAGAATGAATGGCGGTCAATACAGTGCCACAGCTATACCTCTATATAATTATAGAATTTCCTAGGTTGTCTTACTGACCTGTCCCTCTCCACCAATCCCAGAGACCCGTAGATTCTTTGATGAACTGTGTGCCAAAAAAGGAGTGGAGTGCCCTCCCCCTAGAACCACTGCCCGCCTCCTTGACAAGGTGCCTTTTCTAATCTACATCAGGAAAGCCTCCTCCTATACCCCTTCCGTGTTGTTGACATCACGACTAAACTGATGTTTATCCCTGCAGTTGGTGGGAGAATTCCTGGAAGTCACATGTATCAGCCCCACGTTCATCTGTGACCACCCACAGATCATGAGCCCCCTGGCCAAATGGTGAGCTCTTCCTATCCATATTACACTCATTTAAAAACAAGCAACAGTGCTCTGATTCACATTCCAATGGACTGCAGGTTACCATTTGAAACTGAGTCATAGGTATTGCAGTACACCCTGCTTGTCAATGCTGATGTCTCTAGCTATGCTCTCCTTGATCTCTCCCCATACAGGCACCGGTCAGAGAAAGGCCTGACGGAGCGTTTTGAGCTGTTTGTATTGAAGAAGGAGATCTGTAATGCTTACACTGAGTTGAACGACCCTATCAGACAGAGGGAGCTCTTTGAGCAACAGGCTAAGGTCAGTGTGCCTGGGCGAGTCAGCTGAGAAATGCTAGAAACTACAGTTGAAGTCGGAAGTTTACATACACTTAGGTTGGAGTCATTAAAACTCGTTTTTCAACCACTCGTTTTTCAACCACCAAGTCGGTTAGGACATCTACTTTTTGCATGACACAAGTAATTTTTCCAACAATTGTTTAGACAGATTATTTCACTTATAATTCACTGTATCACAATTCCAGTGGGTCAGAAGTTTACATACGCTAAGTTGACTGTGCCTTCAAACAGCTTGGAAAATTCCAGAAAATGATGTCGTGGCTTTAGAAGCTTCTGATAGGCTAATTGACATAATTTGAGTCAATTGGAGGTGTACCTGTGGATGTATTTCAAGGCCTACCTTCAAACTCAGTGCCTCTTTGCCTGACATCATGGGAAAATCAAAAGAAATCAGCCAAGACCTCGGGAAAACAATTGTAGACCTCCACAAGTCTGGTTCATCCTTGGGAGCAATTTCCAAATGCCTGAAGGTACTGACACAAAACATTTCTCACCATCACAGTTATATACATCCCACTTTTGGACACTCCTCCTTCTCTCTCCAATCCTTACATCTTATGGTTCAACAGGAAGAAGTTAACCAGATACTAAACCCTGATTACTCCCTTAAGGGGAACTGACCTCACCTCTTGACCTCAACCTCTACTTCCCCAAGTCCACAGATGTCCATCTGTCTCCCCTATCTCAACCGTTGCTCTACTCCCTTCCACCCAACACATTCCAAAGCTATCCGTCTTCCCACAGAGAACCATTAACTTCTGACACACAACCCAGTCTCTTTCACTCTTCCTATTCAAGGCTTCTTCTCAATCATTTATTTAATATCTCAATGTTCAATGTTTAGCCGATTCCAACAGTACCACGTTCATCTGTACAAACAATAGTACGCAAGTATAAACACCATGGGACCACGCAGCCGTCATACTGCTCAGGAAGGTGTCGCGTTCTGTCTCCTAGAGATGAACGTACTTTGGTGCAAAAAGTGCAAATCAATCCCAGAACAACAGCAAAGGACCTTGTGAAGATGCTGGAGGAAACAGGTACTAAAGTATCTACAGTCGTGGCCAAAAGTTTTGAGAATGACACAAAAATGTATTTCCACAAAGCTTGCTGCTTCAGTGTCTTTAGATATTTTTGTCAGATGTTACTATGGAATACTGAAGTATAATTACAAGCATTTCATAAGTGTCAAAGGCTTTTATTGACAATTACATGAAGTTAATGCAAAGAGTCAATATTTGCTGTGTTGACCCTTCTTTTTCAAGACCTCTGCAATCCGCCCTGTCATGCTGTCAATTAACTTCTGGGCCACATCCTGACTGATGGCAGCCCATTCTTGCATAATCAATGCTTGGAGTTTGTAAGAATTTGTGGGGTTTTGTTTGTCCACCTGCCTCTTAAGGATTGACCACAAGTTCTCAATGGGATTAAGGTCTGGGGACTTTCCTGGCCATGGACCCAAAATATCGATGTTTTGTTCCATGAGCCACTTAGTTATCACTTTTGCCTTATGGCAAGGTGCTCCATCCTGCTGGAAAAGGCATTGTTCGTCACCAAACTGTTCCTGGATGGTTGGGAGAGTTGCTCTCGGAGGATGTGTTGGTACCATTCTTTATTCATGGCTGTGTTCTTAGGCAAAATTGTGAGTGAGCCCACTCCCTTGGCTGAGAAGCAACCCCACACATGAATGGACTCAGGATGCTTTACTGTTGGCATGACACAGGACTGATGGTAGTGCTCACCTTGTCTTCTCCGGACAAGCTTTTTTCCGGAAGCCCCAAACAATCGGAAAGGGGATTCATCAGAGAAAATTACTTTACCCCAGTCCTCAGCAGTCCAATCCCTGTACCTTTTGCTGAATATCAGTCTGTCCCTGATGTTTTTTCTGGAGAGAAGTGGCTTCTTTGCTGCCCTTCTTGACACCAGGCCATCCTCAAAGTCTTCGCCTCACTGTGCGTGCAGATGCACTCACCTGCCTGCTGCCATTCCTGGGCAAGCTCTGTCCTGGTGGTGCACCGATCCCGCAGCTGAATCAACTTTAGGAGACGGTCCTGGCGCTTGCTGGACTTTCTTGGGCACCCTGAAGCCTTCTTCACAACAATTGAACCGCTCTCCTTGAAGTTCTTGATGATCCGATAAATGGTTGATTTAGGTGCAATTTTACTGGCAGCAATATCCTTGCCTGTGAAGCCCTTTTTGTGCAAAGCAATGATGACGGAACGTGTTTCCTTGCAGGTAACCATGGTTGACAGAGGAAGAACAATGATTCCAAACACCACCCTCCTTTTGAAGCTTCCAGTCTGTTATTCAAACTCAATCAGCATGACAGAGTGATCTCCAGCCTTGTCTTCGTCAACACTCACACCTGTGTTAACGAGAGAATCACTTACATGATGTCAGCTGGTCCTTTTGTGGCAGGGCTGAAATGCAGTGGAAATGTTTTTGGGGGATTCAGTTCATTTGCATGGCAAAAAGGGACTTTGCAATAATTGCAATTCATCTGATCACTCTTCATAACATTCTGGAGTAACTGCAAATTGCCATCATACAAACTGAGGCAGCAGACTTTGTGAAAATTAATATTTGTGTCATTCTCAAAACTTTTGGCCACGACTGTATATCCACAGTAAAATGAGTCCTATATCAACATAACTTGAAATGCCGCTCAGCAAGGAAAAAGCCACTGCTCCAAAACTGCCCTAAAAAAGCCAGACTACGGTTTGCAATTGCACATGAGACAAAGATCATACTTTTTGGAGAAATGTCCTCTGGTCTGATGAAACAAAAATAGAACTGTTTGGCCATGATGACCATCGTTATGTTTGGAGGAAAAAGGAGGAGGCTTGCAAGCCGAAGAACACCATCCCAACCGTGAAGCACGGGGGTGGCAGCATCATGTTGTGCGGGTGCTTTGCTGCAGGAGGGACTGGTGCACCTCACAAAATAGATGGCATCATGTGGAAGGGAAATTATGTGGATATATTGAAGCAACATCTCAAGACAACAGTCAGGAAGTTAATGCTTGGTCGCAAATGAGTCTTCCAAATGGACAATGACCCCAAGCATACTTCCAAAGTTGTGGCAAAATGGCAACAAAGACAAGGTTTTGGAGTGGCCATCACAAAGCCCTGACCTCAATCCTATAGAAAATTTGTGGGCAGAACTGAAAAAGCGTGTGCGAGCAAGGAGGCCTACAAACCGGACTCAGTTACAGCAGCTCTATCAGGAGGAATGGGCCAAAATTCACACAACTTATTGTGGGAAGCTTGTGGAAGGCTACCCAAAACGTTTGACCCAAGTTAAACAATTTTAAAGGCAATGCTACCAAATACTAATTGAGTGTATGTGAACTTCTGACCCACTGGGAATTTGATTAAATAAATAAAAGCTTAAATAAATCACTCTATTATTCTGACATTTCACAATCTTAAAATAAAGTGGTGATCCTAGCTGACCTAAGACAGGGAATTTTTACTAGGATTAAATGTCAGGAATTGTGAAAAACCGAGTTTAAATGTATTTGGCTAAGGTGTATGTAAACTTCCGACTTCAACTGTATGTAGTAGTAGGGGCCACTGAACTGAAGCATTTCCCGAAAATTCTTGCCTTACGTCAACTTAGTTACCATTGGTGCTTCATTTTCTTTGTGATATTTTCCCGTTTGAGTCACCACCCTGTAAATCTTGATAAGCTACTTAGTTTTAGTTTCTCATCTAGCTCCTGTGTGTATTTTTGTGTTTTATTAGGCCAAGGCAGAGGGTGATGACGAGAGCATGTCCATTGATGAGACTTTCTGCACGGCACTAGAGTATGGCCTGCCACCAACTGCTGGCTGGGGCATGGGCCTTGACCGCCTTACCATGTTCCTCACAGACTCCAACAACATTAAGGTACAGTCAAAGTACATACAGGCAGAGGCCAATATAGATCCTTTGCAATCTCTAAAGCCTTGTTCACACTGTAGGCCTTAATGCTCAAATTAATATAGTTTTTAAGCTCGTTTTGAAATACTGACTGTCCAAACAGGAATTTACAAGTGACCAAATCGGATTTGTGTGTGTTCAGACGGTAGTCATTTGCAGACATGGCTATGCTAGTTTTCATAGTAACGACTGGTGTGTGCGCAGTGGTTTAGGCTGATTGGTGGTGCTCCTGCTTCCTATCACTATGTAGCAAGCTAAGGCGAGAACAATGTCTGCGATGGATGTTTCCCTGTTCCTTTAAATGTTAAAAGTCATAGTGTAAGAACACTTATAAAGCCTCAAACGATAAGCTGATCCACCTTTCAAAAGGAGTCCTTTTTGGCCAGCCACAACAGTCCGCTAGCTAGGTAGCTGTTTAGCTTTCTAGCACATTCACTAATTTGTTTGTAAACCATTAACAAGCTAGTTAGCTACCACATGTTCTTCTCAAACTGTCAAACTGTCAACAGAGCAGCTAGCAAACAAGATATGCCAAATAAGTCAAAAACAGTTGCGGGCAAATAAATCACATTTGACCGTTCAGACACAAGTTGCATGGCCAGGAATCAGATTCACCTACGAAGGTGGTTTGAAATATCCGATTCCATTTGCTTTTTGGCTGTTCAGACTGCAGGAAAAATAATAGATTTGAATTGTATATGCAAAAAAATGTTGCTTTTTAGTCACTTCAATCTGCCAATGTGTACAAGGCTTTAGGCATGTATGTTTATTATTATGCTGTAGGGGACATTGTGTTGATGCTTGTTTACACACACACACGCACTACAAACTTCAACGCGCTTCAGCAGGACTCTGTGTCTGTGTGAAACCACCTGATGTTAATTCTGTTTCACAGGAGGTGCTGTTCTTCCCTGCCATGAAGCCTGATGACAACAAGACAGCCCCTCTCACAGAGGGCACCTCTGTGTAGTATTGTGACCTCGCCTGCTGGCAAATCTCTGCAGGGGTTGGCATGGTGATGACGCCTGGGTAAATAATCTGATTGGTCTGTTGGTCTCACTGTGTGTTCCGGTGGCATTGAATGTTATCCATTTTATCATATGGTTTGAATCTTGCAATCTGCATTATTAAGGGAAATAAGTAACTTTTTAAATTATTTTTCCACCTTTACATAGTTGAAACATTCAATTGTGTGCTGTTTTGCCTTGTATTACCTTGCGGTTTTGTCTCTTTTCTGTCTTCCCTCATTAGAGTGTTGGACATCCAAGCCCAATGTAATGTCAGTGAATGAGGGTTTCTGGGCATGTTTGTGTATGCCATACAGTCCAACTACTTTAAAAAAAAATCTATGTTCATCCACACAACTGCCATTGTCACAAAAATAAAATGACAAAAGTGATTCTGTATTCCTATGATTGAGTTACATGTGAAAGTATGTGTCTGCAGCTGATATACTGTTGTAGTAGGCTTAAGTTACTGGTCTGTGTTCTTTAGCCATGGTCTTCATTATGTACCTTTTCATAAGCTTTTGGATGAACCAGGGGTGTAGTCATTCAGCCAAATCATTTCTTACAACGGAAGCGAACGAAGTTGGTAGGGACGTACCGAAATTTGTTCAATTGAAAAAGTTTGGCAGAATGACCACCTATTCTGTTACAAAATGTTTTGTCTGTCTTTTCTTTTTTCCAAACGGGAAACATTTAGCAACAAACTAGAGTTTCTATTGGACAAATTCAGGTAGGGCAATCCATTTCGTTCTGCATCTGTGTTTCTTAAACTGTTTCTGTTGCAAGACATAATGAATACACCCCTAGTGACTGAACTCTTGACAACCAATGTGCACCCCACCTATATGGATCCCCTAAGAAAGGATTGTGGGATGACCTGTGTACAACACCATTGGGTCGATGAGGAAGAGCACAAGGTGAGTTCATCTCCAGTGAATGAAGTCCAGTCACTTTCTAGTCATGCTGCAGAGCACTGTAGGACTCTAGTGTTAAGTCTAGCAAGAGAACCAACCCTAGTGTTAAGTCTAGCAAGAGAACCAACCCTAGTGTTAAGTCTAGCAAGAGAACCATCATTTGTTTAATGAAAGCAACACTAGGTTCTAGGAACTGTTGCCCAATCTCAGAAGTTGTGTACTACAGTACAACGGACACAATAGAAACATTGAGAGTTAGGGCTGTAATATTCATGAAGGGAAAACGAGTTAGTCATAACCCAGTTTCTACAACCTACCAAGCATAATGAGAATGGTCCCGTTCACCTGTTCAGGCGTTGCATGAATCAACCAATGGTTGTGTGCCACGTCATCGACTGTCAGATTATTCTAACATATGTGGTGAGATGATAGTTAAAATACATATCCAGGCGGTGTAAAACATGGCATGCTTCAGCAACGCCTGTGCAGAGGAACGCGCCCAAAACCTTATGGTTAGTTCCACAATGCCATAAAGATGCAGAGTAGACTGAAGATCTAACACTACCAACTATGCGAAAAAGCCATTAGTATCCTAAATATTCTGTTGTGCATCTGTTACGCCTTGAGAGTATCCATATAAGGAAAAACCTTATTGGCAAATACGGTCCAACTTCCACAAAGTCCTGCTGAAAAGCCGCTTCTATTTCATGTCGAGAGCGCGCAAAGGTTGATGGTGCGCGTTCCACTCAGTCAATTGCATGTGTAATCATTTCGGCCGACACTGAAGATGGCGATGAGAGTAGCGTTCCGGTGCCTTACTGCAAACTTTTCCCCAGTACTGATTCAGCGTTCTCGACCTGTACAGATATCCGCAAGTCGGCTCTTATGGAAGGCCAACACCGCACAGACACTGAGCACGGCCTCACTACTGTCCACAGGTAACAATTTGTTACAATGTTGCCAAAATTGGCCCAGTCGGTGTTGCATGCTAGATTTATCAACATCACAATTGATGTACGGGTCTGTGGCTACACATTCCAGTCACAGAGGGGGGAATAATCGCACACTGTTTTGGTCACTTCCCCACGGTACATTTTTACACGTCAGTGAGAGAGCGTGAACTGCGATTTTTATATTATTTTGTGGTCAGCATGTCCAGGTTTATAAACAGTTTAGGACGCATGCCCTGCTACGATAAAGTTTGGTCGATGGGTCAAATAAAAAGTAGCCAAATGTTGGCCGTTACGTGGTCTAAAAGTAAACTATTCTCTCGTTATTCCCAGACAGAAATCGAGGGATTTTGTTTTTATGGAATTCCAATGGAATTGTGTGATTCCCTGACCAGCCTGTCGAACAACGGTCCCCGCGTTAGGTTGGTTTAACCGTAACATGTTTTATTATATGGTCGCTTTCCATAACTGCAATCTGGAATGTCCCCAAAATAATCCAGGTTGATTAAAGTTTTCATTTTCTTAGACTACACTGTAAAACATTGTTTATCAGAGGTTTAACTTAAACTTGCAATTATTTGCTGGGTCTGCTTTCCGCGGTCTTAAAAACATTACGCTTGTTAGGCACTCAAGACACCCACTGTCTCGTGCCACAATGTAATGGATAATTACATAGAACAAATCACGAACGAGTTTGGACGTAGGCAAGTCAAATGCTGGTCAGGAGTAACAAATTTGAGCATACATCTATATTTAGCATATTTACTAAATGTGTAGTCTGCAGATACATGCATGGTGTAATTTGTGGGTGGTGGTTTAGTCTAGAAATGATATTGAAGATCTCCATTAAGGTAAGGCATCTTGCACAGTTCACAATCTGGTTCAAACCTGTATTTTTCTGCATGGTCTGATGCTAGCATTGGAAACTGTTGAGGCATTTAATTCCTCCCCAGCGTATCGGGAAAAATTGACAGCGTTTGACATAAACCATGTTTTAATGTTTCTTGCTTTAACTGCGGATTACATATTTGTACAAAAATATATAAAATATTACTATTTAATAGAATGAACAGCCCACATAGCAGATTAGAGGAATGATGTTTAAATGTGTTTGTGCTCCCTCCCACCACTCATACGGTGTACAACCATACTACAATGTACAGTAATAGCTAGAGAATGCTAGTACATTGTATGAGCAATTGACATCACAATGGTGATAGTAATAAGATGTGAATTGTGTTTGACATTACAGGACTGAATGTGGGGCAGTACATTAATGGCATCTTTTGCCACCTTCCAGTATTTTAAATGAGGGTTGCTGTTTTGCACAGTACTTTTTGGCTCTGGTCCATAGTACATTAGTGTCCTTTGGACAGTTAAAAACAAGGGCAATGTTTGGGATGGGTACTTAGTTAGGTTGCCCCCCACCCCCCACACACTAGAGTTTGGAAACCCTAAATTAATGGTGGTGTACTCATAGAACACAGAAACTAAAATGTCAAGTTTTTGAGATTATGGCCATGTCAACTAGTCAGTGTAGTGTACTAAAACATTATTAGTTTGAACATTAGTCTGTGCTGTTTTTCTATGCACATGCATCCCATTATCTGATGTGAATGTCTATTTTTACAGCCCTCAAATTCACAGACAAGCATGAGTGGGTACGAGTAGAGGGAGGAGTTGGCACAGTTGGCATCAGCAAATTTGCTCAGGTAGGCAGTTTGGTTGATATTTTTATGAATGATTTAGTGTGCTGCTGTTTCTAAATTACCTATCTGACATTTATTGGTCTACATAATGCCTGTATTGTCTTGAGAGATTTATTTTTGGAACTTTGTACGTTGTCCTGCAATACAAAGACATATACCAGAATGACAATTTTACATATGTATGACTATTGTTTAGGGTAATTGATTACTTGCATTATGCCTGGCTTAAAATTTGAGGGCCAATCTGATATTTGTGCAAGAACTTGAAGTTTACCACAACGTACATTGGCCTTATTTTATGCTTTCCCAGAATTTCCTCAATGTGTACTTCAAATATGAATATTTTGTGTTGCAAATTCTGTGTAGCTGCTAAAATGTTAGAATTTGTGTCCCTCCATTGTAGGACGCATTAGGTGATGTGGTATATTGTGGACTCCCTGAGGTGGGGCAAAAACTTGAACAAATGGGTGAGATTTTTTTCAGGTTTAAGTTTCTTCCCACAAGTAAATGACTCTTGTGACCATGAACTTTGTTGCCAATAAGGAGGGTCATGCATGTCCTTTGCTTGTGTTTCAGAGGAGTTTGGTGCTTTGGAAAGTGTGAAGGCTGCTAGTGAGCTGTACTCTCCTCTGACTGGAGAGGTAACTGAAATCAACACAGAGCTGGCAGACAACCCTGGACTAGTGAATAAATCCTGCTACGAAGGGGGTGAGTATCTTAGGCAAGACAAAGTGACATGACAAATCAGTTGAGACGCTTGTTTGACATTTTAGTAATTTAGCAGACGCTCTTATCCAGAGCGACTTACAAATTAGGGTTGTTTTGCTCAAGGGCACATCGACAGATTTTCACCTATTCAGCTTTGGGTTTCGAACCAGCGACCATTTGATTACTGGGCCAATGCTTTTAACCGCTATGGTACTTGCCACCTTATGTGAATTATTATATATATATTTTTGGGGTGAATACTCATTCAACACACTTATTAACCCCCATCCTGACAATTTTACTGATGGTTGTTCTCCTTTGACTTCCAGGCTGGCTAATTAAGATGACTATTGACAACCCTGCAGAACTTGATGGCCTCATGGACGATGGCTCCTACGAGAAATTTATCAAATCACTTGATGAGTAGACTGCTCGGCTCTCCATGTTCTTTTTAAAAAAAATGTTCTTTTTAATGATGATTACAGGTCTTTCACACTAATCCTATCTGGACTGGCTGTAAAATCTCAGCTAAAATGAGATTATATAAAGTAGCCATATTTATTTTCACTGTAATTGTTTAATCACCAAGATAACCAAAATGTTAATTAACAATGCTCACTTAGGTGCTTTTGCTGACCAAACCACAAGACAACCTGAAGGGTTTGTTCCCATGTCCTGTTGGCACAACGATAAATCCTGTTGGCACATCAATAAGAGTTGATTACCTCAGGTGCTTAGTTTGAACTGAAAAAATGCAGAGAAGTGGCAACAGGTTGGAAAGTGATCGGAAATGAGAAGATGCAATAAATACAACCTACAATCCATTTTTTTCATTATGGCTTTTCTATTCCATCTGGTGGGAAGGATGGAATACAGTACTATTCACTTCCTTTACATAAACCACCTTAAGTCATTATCTAATAGTCAAAACTTAATTTGATGTCTGGTAATGCAAGACTAGTCAAAACCAAACCTTGGCTGGCAGCCTGGCCCTTCCAAAGACTCCCACACTTGTAGATTCACATTTTTCAGCAATATAACCTTCTTTAGAACAAAATACTAAAGCACAAATTAAGCAAGAATCAATTCTATTTGTGTATTTTCCTATTTTGAGGTAACATCTGACATCAGGAATATGTGGAATATATTGCATTTTTGTTGTGCTGTTTGTACACACTGCCTGTGATTGTAGACATAGCTCACTAATATCTACTGCTATACATATCATTCTTAGTATATATTTTTGGTGTAGGCCTATATATGCGTAGATTGCATATGGAATACTCATAGTGTTATTTGGGTTACCTGGATTTGTTCTGACATTCATATCTTGTTTTTGACTATTCGTGTACATTGTTAGGAGCTAGGAACCCAGGCATTTTGCTGCACCTGCTATAACCTCTGCTAAACTGTGTATGTGACCAATAAAATGTGATATGCTGCTGCTGTATTTTCCAACCCAAGTGATTCAAGCTAATGGTAACTGAAAGTTACACAAGTGATATTAACACATTTAATATATCTGCACAGTATCATCATTGATTTATTAACACATAATCAGCCCAGTCAGTTAATGGAACAGTAGTTTAGATTGTAAAGGGCAAGTTTCACATACTGTGAAGGGTGTGTGTGACCCTATTCCTAGAAATTACCCTGCTTTAAACTAGACCTTTTTGTTCTGATGCCTAACTGGTGAAAACCCAGAGATATAGAGAAGCACTTCTCATTGAAGCTTGGCACACCTTGACCTTTGCCCTTAGATTGAGATGAGGTGCAAAGGGGGGATTGATCAATGATTAATGGCAAAAGTGGGCACAGGATCAGTGCAGCAGAGAAACTGAGCATATCTTTGACTTTGTTTTATTTTTATTTAACCTTTAACTATGTATGGGGCTTTACTACTTTTACAGGAGAATACAAGTTGGCTGTCATACAGAAAATGTCCTTTCGGAATGGTCCTCTCTTGACACAATGAGCAAAGTGATGGTGTTGCTGTTTGTGTGCACTTTTAAAAGAGTGTGCCGCATATGCTTTCAAGAACGTATTAGGGTTAAATATTTTGATGCACAACACTCCTATAATGAAAACGTGTAATTCATAATAATCATTACAACAATGAGAATGGAAAATTGGGCGATACTCAGAGAAATTGGCTGTCTGAAACAGGTCCGTAAGTGAAATGTGTGTAACTTTCTTGTGCGACTGCAGGGACCCCTTGTGGTGTACCTACATATACATCTTGATTTGGGTGGACGACCATTAGTTAAAGAACAAATAATCTGTCATGCATGCATACTGGTTGTTTCAATATGTGTTGTATTGGGACTTGCATAGGGTATACAAAGCACGTTATTACGTATCATTATGCCAAAACCAAGAAGATTTGGTTTACTAACAAAAAAACGTACAAAAAGCTAATTCTGAACAAGATATATTTTTTAAATCAAACTCTTCACACGTGAATTTTAGTACATCCGGTTGACACTCCATTGCGTCTACCATTGGCTGCCATCTATATATCCCACAATGCACAATTTTAGGACTTCCTTTTTCCTTTCGGCCATTTTCCGCCTCAGACGGTATGTTGAAATAAGCTCACTATTTTTCAAACGAAATCGCTCTTCATCCTCAAATATATCGAAGTTGTTGTTACTTTTATGTATTTATTGCGAAAGTTTATGATGTTGTCGTTCAGAATATATGACTATTGACGAGTTTGTTGAGCTAAAGGCTAAGATAAAGGCGACCCAGATAGGTTTAGTAGTCAACCTATCTGTTGTAGACGCATGTATGTCTGTGTTGTCAGTGACTTTACAAGTGTTTCATTGTCACCAACCTGGTCTAGATTATCGACAATGAACTCCAATGATTACGGAGTCATTATCACAGTAAAATATACGTCTGTTTGTGTTGGAATTCATTGTTGCACTCCAGCTAGCCTTGACGTGATGGCTATCAAGCTGGCTAACATTTAGCCTGTTAAGCACTTCGTCAGCCATTTTTTTCCTCTGCTGGATGGGCTGATCTTATTGCTTAATGTGATTATCTTCTATGCCTACATGTGTTAATGTCAACTTCTGTTTCAGGGAAGTAGGCAACCATGGCACCCAGCCGGAATGGCATGCTTTTGAACCCACATTTCCATAAAGATTGGCAGACGAGGGTGCGCACCTGGTTCAACCAACCCGCAAGGAAGACTCGCAGGTAGGCCTTGATTAGTTACTTTGGTTAAGTAAAGTATAATGGTTGGATAAATGTTAACTTTTGGTTGAACTGTCTTACGTTTCGAACGTCTACTGTATGCAAACCTACAAGCTATTAACTAGCATGGCTATGTGACATACCTAGTTGGTTAGGTAGCAGTATGGATTGAATGATGCTATGGTGTAATTTTGTTGTGTAGCTGTGCATGACATGCCTGCGGCTGTATGTAGGTGATTAAGGTCATTCAAATAACTTGCTATATAAACTCTGCACACACAAAAAAGAAATGTCCCCTTTTCAGGACCATGTCTTTCAAAGATAATTCGTAAAAATCCAAATTACACAGATCTTCATTGTAAGGGTTTAAACACGGTTTCCCATGCTTGTTCAATGAACCATAATTAATGAACATGCACCTGTTGAACGGTCTAAGAAATTAACAGCTTACAGATGGTAGGCAATTGAGGTCACAGTTATGAAAACTTAAGACACTAAAGAAGCTTTTCTACTGACTCTGAAAACACCAAAATAATGATGCTCAGGGTCCCTGCTCATCTGCGTAAACGTGCCTTAGGCATTCTGCAAGGAGGCATGAGGACTGCAGATGTGGCCAGGGCAATAAATTGCAATGTCCGTACTGTGAGACGCCTAAGACAGCGCTACAGGACGGACAGCTGATCGTCCTCGCAGTGGCAGACCACGTTTTTTTTTTTTTTTTTAACCTTTATTTAACCAGGTAGGCTAGTTGAGAACAAGTTCTCATTTGCAACTGCGACCTGGCCAAGATAAAGCATAGCAGTGTGAACAGACAACACAGAGTTACACATGGAGTAAACAATAAACAAGTCAATAACATGGTAGAAAAAAAAGAGAATCTATATACAATGTGTGCAAAAGGCATGAGGTAGGCAATAAATCGAATAATTACAATTTAGCAGATTAACACTGGAGTGATAAATCATCAGATGATCATGTGCAAGAAGAGATACTGGTGTGCAAAAGAGCAGAAAAGTAAATAAATAAAAGCAGTATGGGGGGTGAGGAATGGAGCTAAGCACAGGCAAATCCTACAGGAAAACCTGGTTCCACCAGACACTGGTGGATGAATTCACCTTTCAGCAGGACAATAATCTAAAACACAAGGCCAAATCTACACTGAAGTTGCTTACCAAGAAGACAGTGTATATTTCTGAATGGCCAAGTTACCGTTTTGACTTAAATCTGATTGAAAATCTATGGGAAGACTTGAAAATGGTTGTTTTGTAATGATCAACAACCAATTTTTTTAAAGAATAATGGGTACATATTGTACAATCCAGGTTTGCAAAGCTCTTAATAGACTTACCCAGAAAGACTCACAGTTGTAATTGCTGCCAAATGTGATTCTAACATGTATTGACTCAGGAGTGTGAATACTTATGTAAATTAGATATTTCTGTATTTCATTTTGAATGAATTTGCTAACATTTCTAAAAAAAGAATTTACTTTGTCATTGTGGGGTATTGTGTGTAGATGGGTGAGAAAACATATATATTTAATCAATTTTGAATTCAGGCTGTAAAACAACAAGATATGGAATGAGTCAAGCGGTATGAATACTTCTTGAAGGCACTGTATATGTATTGCACAAGTACAATGGTGCCTAACCTATATACAATACCTGTCAGTAAGTTTGAAATGTTCTAAATAAAAAATGTCACTCAAGATACTTCATCATTCACAGACTAACACCACATCATATCTCAAGAGTCTTATGTGCGATACTGGTGGCACAATGTAGCAAATTTAAGAGTAGCATCCTGATAGGACACCAACCGTAGAGGATGTAGGTTCCCAGAGGCCTCAGCAGACCGAGGCCTTTACCAGTGTTCTCCCCAGACAGACAGTCCAGGACAATGTCCACTCCCTCTGGAGAGATCCTACCAAATACAGGAAATTCAATTAACAATAATCAACATGTTCCTCATTTACAGACAGCCTCAACTGCAGGCTTCATCAGAAGCCTATCAATCTATTAGTCATTCAATGTTTAGCTCAGATTTCAATAGTTACATTTATATATTTTTAGCAAATACTAAACAATCCAGTTAATTGACATTTCGATCAGCCTTTTGTTCAATCAAATTCCACTCTTGATTTCAAGTGATACAGTATTCAAAGACATATAAGCATTGGACAGGTTAACCATCGGTGTGGTTTTTCATGGCATGACTCACTTAAGAGCACCAATGTGAAAGAAAGAATGAGAGCAATGTTCTGATCAAGGGGTCCAAATGCCTTCCTTTCTGCCTGGTGGCCTGACCGCCTGTTTGGCTAAACTGCTCGGCGGTCTTATGATGCCCATGGCCTTGCATATTGTAAAAGGAGCGACTTAAGACCAATTTAATTTTGCTTTGCTCTTGATCCTGAAAGGAATGTGGGGCCACAGAGATGAAAGGCTTATTAATCTGCCTCTCCCTCTGATATGGCTGTATTTACTACCATTGTGATATGCAAGCAGACAGTATTCTCCCTCTGTCAATAAGTACTGAGGGGGAACCAAGGATTAGGCTCCTTAAGAAAGGACCTCAAGAGGAAAGCTTGGTTGAATGTATGCATTTATAAAGCACTTCAGAATAAATTCAGAATGTGATTATCGGATGGACATGCTTTAAGCCTCCTGACTGCATGACTCACCTCCAAAACACTATTCCTATTAGACAGTAGACATGAAGTTGGCCTTGGCATAGAGGGTTATTTTCTGATTGTCTCCTATTGAGGAGGCAGCATCCCTATGGATTGCACTGATTGCCAATCAAACATGATAATTAGTGATGGGTGACAAAATCCATATAGTTACATATCGGGATATTATTTTTGACAATATATCATATCGTTTTGACAATATCGCAATATTATTTTTGCGCTAGTTGTCTGTACCTGCACCAAAACTCCAGTATTTTTCCTCCAGAGATTGTTATCCATCGTCTTTTTAAATAGGGAGCCAATTTGTTTTAAGCACTTTTATTTCCATGTCTAATCAAAACTCGTTTTCTCATGGCTCTCACTTGTCCCTCTGCAACAGACATATGGTGAGTAATATGTTTGGAAAAGACAAGACAACGACATGCAGTGTGATCTGAATGGGCATAGTATTTATGAGGCATCAGGGCGCTTTCCTGATTGGCCCAGCTGTTCCACGTCCCCAGCAGACAGCCTGTTGCAGGTTGCCTTCAGAGAGCCTCTGAGCACTGCCTCACACACTGCCGTTGCTCTCGGAGACGAGCTGTGTGTTGCCATGGGGACCGCAGCCACACACATCCAAATATGGCATCAACTAACATCTGCATCCTCCCTGAGCTCTACATGCTCTGTGTTCTACGTTATCACATTATCATTGTCAATTCATATGTACATATCAAATTGCACATTATAAACCAAAAGAGATTCTTAGTAATTATGTGAAATTATATCTAAACATATTTTAATAAACCTGTAAGATCCAATGAAATTACACATTTGCTAACAAATTAGTCTTATTCATAAAAATTGTGCAGAACAATTACCTCTGCAGCTCTATGTTTAGAAGAAAGATTTTATCCCAATAATTGTTATTGTAGAACAACAAACAAACCTTACTTTTTAACTTCTTGTACATAATCAATGTTTCTGTCGAAGAGGTGGGTCACAGAGTCCTTGATGGCTTCATGTTTGAAAGATGAGGCCGTTCCAAACACAGTGACGCTGGGTATAGTGGAGCACAGCTGAGCCACAGCTTGACCCTGAAAAACACCACACAATCCCAGTCAGACTCTCCAAGACACAATTACACAAGGACAATCCAGACAATGACGTTTCCACAGGTTATGCATCACAGCTTTACCAACCATAATCCATATTTGATATGAAAAATAATTATAATAATTATTCTCATCCTGTTTTTTTTTCACCTTTATTTAACCAGGTAGGCTAGTTGAGAACAAGTTCTCATTTGCAACTGCGACCTGGCCAAGATAAAGCATAGCAGTGTGAACAGACAACACAGAGTTACACATGGAGTAAACAATAAACAAGTCAATAACATGGTAGAAAAAAAAGAGAATCTATATACAATGTGTGCAAAAGGCATGAGGTAGGCAATAAATCGAATAATTACAATTTAGCAGATTAACACTGGAGTGATAAATCATCAGATGATCATGTGCAAGAAGAGATACTGGTGTGCAAAAGAGCAGAAAAGTAAATAAATAAAAGCAGTATGGGGGGTGAGGTAGGTAAATTGGGTGGGTAGTTTACAGATGGACTATGTACAGCTGCAGCGATCGGTTAGCTGCTCGGATAGCAGATTTTTAAAGTTGTTGAGGGAGATAAAAGTCTCCAACTTCAGAGATTTTTGCAATTCGTTCCAGTCGCAGAGAACTGGATAGAAAGGCGTCCAAATTAGGTTTTGGCTTTAGGGATGATCAGTGAGATACACCTGCTGGAGCGCGTGCTGCGGGTGGGTGTAGCCATCGTGACCAGTGAACTGAGATAAGGCGGCACTTTACCTAGCATAGCCTTGTAGATGACCTGGAGCCAGTGGGTCTGACGACGAACATGTAGCGAGGGCCAGCCGACTAGGGCATACAGGTCGCAGTGGTGGGTCGTATAAGGTGCTTTAGTAACAAAACGAATGGCACTGTGATAAACTGCATCCAGTTTGCTGAGTAGAGTATTGGAAGCTATTTTGTAGATGACATCGCCGAAGTCGAGGATCGGTAGGATAGTCAGTTTTACTAGGGTAAGTTTGGCGGCGTGAGTGAAGGAGGCTTTGTTGCGGAATAGAAAGCCGATTCTTGATTTGATTTTGGATTGGAGATGTTTGATATGAGTCTGGAAGGAGAGTTTGCAGTCTAGCCAGACACCTAGGTACTTATAGATGTCCACATATTCTAGGTCGGAGCCGTCCAGGGTGGTGATGCTAGTCGGGCGTGCGGGTGCAGGCAGCGAACGGTTGAAAAGCATGCATTTGGTTTTACTAGCGTTTAAGAGCAGTTGGAGGCCACGGAAGGAGTGTTGTATGGCATTGAAGCTCGTTTGGAGGTTAGATAGCACAGTGTCCAAGGAAGGGCCGGAAGTATATAGAATGGTGTCGTCTGCGTAGAGGTGGATCAGGGAATCGCCCGCAGCAAGAGCAACATCATTGATGTATACAGAGAAAAGAGTCGGCCCGAGAATTGAACCCTGTGGTACCCCCATTGAGACTGCCAGAGGACCGGACAACATGCCCTCCGATTTGACACACTGAACTCTGTCTGCAAAGTAGTTGGTGAACCAGGCAAGGCAGTCATTAGAAAAACCGAGGCTACTGAGTCTGCCGATAAGAATATGGTGATTGACAGAGTCGAAAGCCTTGGCCAGGTCGATGAAGACGGCTGCACAGTAATGTCTTTTATCGATGGCGGTTATGATATCGTTTAGTACCTTGAGCGTGGCTGAGGTGCACCCGTGACCGGCTCGGAAACCGGATTGCACAGCGGAGAAGGTACGGTGGGATTCGAGATGGTCAGTGATCTGTTTGTTGACTTGGCTTTCGAAGACCTTAGATAGGCAGGGCAGGATGGATATAGGTCTAACAGTTTGGGTCCAGGGTGTCTCCCCCTTTGAAGAGGGGGATGACCGCGGCAGCTTTCCAATCCTTGGGGATCTCAGATGATACGAAGGAGAGGTTGAACAGGCTGGTAATAGGGGGTGCGACAATGGCGGCGGACAGTTTCAGAAATAGGGGGTCCAGATTGTCAAGCCCAGCTGATTTGTATGGGTCCAGGTTTTCCAGCTCTTTCAGAACATCTGCTATCTGGATATGGGTAAAGGAGAAGCTGGGGAGGCTTGGGTGAGTAGCAGCGGGGGGGGCGGGGCTGTTGGCCAAGGTTGGAGTCGCCAGGAGGAAGGCATGGCCAGCCATTGAGAAATGTTTGTTGAAGTTTTCGATTATCACGGGCTTATCAGTGGTGACCGTGTTACCTAGTCTCAGTGCAGTGGGCAGCTGGGAGGAGGTGCTCTTGTTTTCCATGGACTTTACAGTATCCCAGAACTTTTTGGAGTTAGAGCTACAGGATGCAAATTTCTGCTTGAAAAAGCTGGCCTTTGCTTTCCTGACTGACTGCGTGTATTGGTTCCTGACTTCCCTGAACAGTTGCATATCGCGGGGTCTCTTCGATGCTATTGCAGTTCGCCACAGGATGTTTTTGTGCTGGTCGAGGGCAGTCAGGTCTGGAGTGAACCAAGGGCTATATCTGTTCTTGGTTCTGCATTTTTTGAACGGAGCATGCTTGTCTAATATGGTGAGGAAGTAACTTTTAAAGAATGACCAGGCATCCTCAACTGACGGGATGAGGTCAATATCCTTCCAGGGTACCCGGGCCAGGTCGATTAGAAAGGCCTGCTCGCAGAAGTGTTTTAGGGAGCGTTTGACAGTGATGAGGGGTGGTCGTTTGACCGCGGACCCGTGGCGGATACAGGCAATGAGGCAGTGATCGCTGAGATCTTGATTGAAGACAGCAGAGGTGTATTTGGAGGGCAGGTTGGTCAGGATAATGTCTATTAGGGTGCCCATGTTTACGGATTTAGGGTTGTACCTGGTGGGTTCCTTGATGATTTGTGTGAGATTGAGGGCATCAAGCTTGGATTGTAGGACTGCCGGGGTGTTAAGCATATCCCAGTTTAGGTCACCTAACAGAACAAACTCTGAAGCTAGATGGGGAGCGATCAATTCACAGATGGTGTCCAGGGCACAGCTGGGAGCTGAGGGGGGTCGGTAGCAGGCGGCAACAGTGAGAGACTTATTTCTGGAGAGATTAATTTTTAAAATTAGAAGTTCGAACTGTTTGGGCATAGACCTGGAAAGTATGACAGAACTTTGCAGGCTATCTCTGCAGTAGATTGCAACTCCTCCCCCTTTGGCAGTTCTATCTTGACGGAAAGTGTTATAGTTGGGTATGGAAATCCCAGAATTTTTGGTGGCCTTCCTAAGCCAGGATTCGGACACGGCAAGGACATCAGGGTTGGCAGAGTGTGCTAAAGCGGTGAGTAAGGCAAACTTAGGGAGGAGGCTTCTGATGTTGACATGCATGAGGCCAAGGCTTTTTCGATCACAGAAGTCAACAAATGAGGGTGACTGGGGACATGCAGGGCCTGGGTTTACCTCCACATCACCCGAGGAACAGAGGAGTAGTAGGATGAGGGTGCGGCTAAAGGCTATCAAAACTGGTCGCCTAGAGCGTTGGGGACAAAGAATAAAAGGAGCAGATTTATGGGCGTGGTAGAATAGATTCTGGGCATAATGTGCAGACAGGGGTATGGTGGGGCACGGGTACAGCGGAGGCAAGCCCAGGCACTGGGTGATGATAAGAGAGGTTGTATCTCTGGACATGCTGGTCTCAATGGGTGAGGTCACCGCATGTGTGGGGGGTGGGACAAAGGAGGTATCAGAGGTACGGAGAGTGGAACTACGGGGTCCATTGCAAACCAAAACAATGATAATGATAACTAGCCTGAACAACAGTATGCAAGGCATATTGATATTTGAGAGAGACATACAATAAGGCATAAAGTGATTGCAGGTCTTGATTGGGAGAGCTAGCTAAAACAACAGGTAAGATAACAGCAGCAATAACAGGGTGCTAGTCTAACACAGCAACAACAGGTAAAAATGGCGACGACTAGGCAGAGAGGGTCGGATTAACTACACACAGATCCTGAGTTAAAGCACAGAGCCGACAGATAAAACACAAATAAACAGAATGGAGTACCGTGAATTAATGGACAGTCAAGCAGGCATCAGCTATGTAGCCAAGTGATCATAGTGTCCAGGGGGCAGCCGTAGATGGAGCAGGGAGGCCTCCACTAAGCTAGCACGCGGCGTTTAAAGTTAGTAGCCCGGGGGGTGGTCTGCTCAGACGGAGGGGGTCTGCTCAGACGTGGTCGTGTCGACAGAGAATCCAAGCCGGATGGCGATGGCGAAAGAGAGGTTGTGAATTGTAGAATTGTGTTTGCTAACTGGTGCTAGCTTCGTGGCAGTGGCGCTAGCTGCGCTAGCTGCAAGCTAGCTGTGAGGATCAGAAGTAGTGGCTCAGGGATTACGGCAGGAATCCGGCGTTGTTGTCGAGAGACAGTCCGATGCTGGTAAATTGGTGAGTAATATCCAGGCTAATAACAGGGCTGGTGTCTGTGCAGAAGGTAAAAAGCTGCTAGCAGCGGCAAAAAATGGCTAAATTAGCTTGTAGCTGATTTAGACCAGTTGTGATGGATTGGCAGGGCTCTGTGTCGGCAAAAAAAGGTCCAGGCCAATTGGCAAAATATGTATTGTAGCACAAGAATTAGCCGGAGGACCTCTTCGGCTAGCCGGGAGATTGGCCTAGCTCGAGGCTAGCTCAAGGCTAACTGTTGCTTGCTTCGGGACAGAGACGTTAGCCAGGAGTAGCCACTCAGATTGCAGCTAGCTATCTGATCCGGTGTAAAGGTCCAGAGCTTGCGGTAGTAATCTGGAGATTTGGTAGAGAAAAAGCAGTCCGATATTCTCTGGGTTGATATCGCGCTGTGCAGACTGGCATGTATTGACCAAGCTGAGGCTGGCTGGTGTCCGAGTTAACGGTAAAGACCACTAGCAGTGACTAACTGATAACTAGCTAGTAGTTAGTTAGCTGGCTAGCTTCTGATGGGGGTTCCGGTTCTAAAGTATAAAAAATAGCAGATCCGTACCACATTGGGTGTTGGGGGTTGCAGGAGAGTATATTCAGTCCGTAGATGGAAAGTGAGATTAAAATATAAACGGAAAAAAACGAGGAAAACGATTATTTACACGGGACAAGACAAAACACACGTCCGACTGCTACGCCATCTTGGATTTTTGATATGTAACATGTAACAACACCTGCACAGGATCGGTGCATCCGGACATTACACCTGCGGGACAGGTACAGGATGGCAACAACAACTGCCCGAGTTACACCAGGAACGCACAATCCCTCCATCAGTGCTCAGACTGTCATCAATAGGCTGAGAAAGGCTGGACTGAGGGCTTGTAGGCCTGTTGTAAGGCAGGTCCTCACCAGAAATCACCGGCAACATCGCCTATAGGCACAAACCCACCGTCGCTGGACCAGACAGGACTGGCAAAAAGTGTTCTTCACTGACGAGTCGTTGTTTCGTCTCACCAGAGGTGATGGTCGGATTTGGATTTATCGTCGAATGAATGAGCATTACACCGAGGCCTGTACTCTGGAGTGGGATCGAGGTGGAGGGTCCGTCATGGTCTGGGGCGGTGTCACAGCAGCATGGGCCTGAGCTTGTCATTGCAGGCAAAATCAACGCTGTGCGTTACAGGGAATACATCCTCCCTCGTGGTACCCTTCCTGCAGGCTCACCCTGACATGACCCTCCAGCATGACAATATCACCAGCCATACTGCTCATTCTGTGCGTGATTTCCTGTAAGAGAGGAATGTTAGTGTTCTGCCATGGCCAGTGACGAGCCTGGATCTCAATCCCGTTGAGCACAGCCAGGCCCCCCCCCCAGAACTTGCAGGTGGAAGACTGGGGTAGCCCCTCACAGCAAGAACTGGCAAATCCATGAGGAGGAGATGCACTGCAGGACTTAGTATCTGGTGTGGCCACCAGCTGCATTGACTGTTTTGTTTTTGCCCCCCCCCTTGTTCAGGGACACATTATTCAATTTCACGTGTCTGTGGAACTTGTTCAGTTCTGTCTCGGTTGTTGAATCTTATGTTCATACAAATATTTACACATTTGAACTTTGCTGAAAATAAACACACTTGACAGTGAGAATGTTTTTTATTTTTTTGCTGAGTTTATTAACCTACTCCTCGTTTTTCAGGCGAAAGGCCCGTCAAATCAAGGCTCGCCGTATTGCTCCACGTCCTGTGGCTGGTCCCCTCAGGCCTCAAGTCAGGTGTCCCACCATCAGGTATCACACCAAGGTGCGTGCCGGACGTGGCTTCACCCTGGAGGAGCTCAAGGTAAGAGGAAAATTAACAGTACATTTAACTTTCGAATAATAACCTCCAGGTTTAGGCAGCGTTAGTACCTTGTAAGACGGAACAGCCTGAAAGACGGGTGTGTTTTTATTGAATATATTTTAGCTTGCAGACTACTAGAACCTTTTACAGCAGTCAAGTGATGACAAATCTCCGGAATCTCTGTACCTCCTTGATGATTCAATATGAACCTATTTGCTGATGTCTGCTTGTTTTAATGTGTCAATTTATTTATTTTATTTTTTATTTTATTTAACCTTTATTTAACCAGGTAGGCAAATTGAGAACACGTTCTCATTTACAATTGCGAACTTAATGTGTCAATAGGCTGAGAAAGGCTGGACTGAGGGCTTGTAGGCCTGTTGTAAGGCAGGTCCTCACCAGAAATCACCGGAAACATCGCCTATAGGCATATTAAAAAACTAACTCAAAGCTAGTCACTTGAGTAATAACTTTGGACTCAAGACAGTTATTAACTAATTTGTTTGACAGGCTTTTTTTGTGTCTGAATATAGCAATCTACTTGTATTGAATTATGTGCATGCCTTCACACTCCTAAAAGTCCAGGCATGGCTAGCAACTAAATGCCCAACAGTTCTTAAATATTTGGTTCTTGCGTGTGCTTTGTACTCTAGGCCGCCGGTATCCACAAGAAGACAGCCCGCACCATTGGTATCTCGGTTGACTCCCGCCGTCGCAACAGATCATCGGAGTCCCTGCAGGCCAATGTACAGCGCCTGAAAGAGTACCGCTCCAAGCTCATCCTCTTCCCCAGGAAGGCCTCCGCACCCAAGAAGGGAGACAGCACTGTAAGTGTCAGTCATAGACCATTGGGTTGAGCGTTTATAAACATGGGCACGCATAACCATATTGTCAAAGTGATTGTTTAATTTGAAGGTCAGATGATAAATATTTGCAGTGTGGCAATGATTGCAATTGTGATGAAACCTGGATCGTGAGCAGCACTGGGCCAGCAGTCAAGTGATGACAAAATCTCCGGAATCTCTGTACTACCTTGATGATTACATTTGAACCTATTATCTGATGACTGCCGGGTTCGTGTGTTCAGTGCCCATTCTGTAGTTTCTGAAACGACCTGTTAGCAAAGAAGTTTTGGAGTTACGGTGTGGAAATTGGGCTTCAAGCAGGTCTGAAGGTTTTGCAATGTTTTTACTGCTTTTTGTGCAGAGTAACATTGATCTGCAGAGGCAGGATATTAACCAGACATTTGTGCTATAGATATTACTGTTTTAGACATATTCGTGGACAGTGTTGGAATGTCATTTAAAATATTGTTCACGCATAACAGATCTGCATGGTTATCTGGACTACAACTTATGTGACTACTTTGTTTATGTGCTCCGATTTATATTCAGTTGGTGTGCAATTAAATGTTTGACATCACTTCTCTTCACCCCAGTAGCATTTTAGATTTGACTGTACCGTCTTGCATGTGCACATGGTAGATGTTACTGCTCCTGAATGTATTAAAACCTTTCCCTTTCTCCAGGAGGAGGAAATCAAGATGGCCACGCAGCTCTCTGGTGCTGTCATGCCCATCAAGAATGTACGTATCACACATTCATATCATTTATCCCCAAAAATTAAGTTCATGTTCTTTATAATGCACTGAACACTGATTAGGGTTATTGTCTGTAAATGGGAAGACCAGGTCATAGTTGAAATATTAGGATGTTTCTAGAATATATGTATTGGACACATGTTAGAGCTCTTTCAGCAGTCAAGTGATGACAAATTCTCCGGAATCTCTGTATTTCCTTGATGATTCTCTTTGAACCTATTAGCTGATGACTGCTAGATTGTGCTGGGCTGTAACTTACAGAAGTGGACACATAAATAATTAAGGCATTGAGTAATGACATGGGACTCTGCTAATACATTCATTGTATTTGACTTTCTCTTTGACTGAAATGCCCTTCTACTCTTGATGAGTATATCTTTACATCAACATCGTTGTAATTGGGCTCTTCTCCCTCTGCTGCAGGTGCACAAGAAGGAGAAGGCCAGGGTGATTTCTGAGGATGAGAAGAACTTCAAGGCTTTCGCCAGCCTGCGTATGGCCCGTGCCAATGCTCGTCTCTTCGGCATCCGTGCCAAGAGGGCAAAGGAGGCGGAAGCGGAGAGTATTGACAAGAAGAAATAAACCGTTAGTTTCTATGGAACTTTCCAAAATAAAAAGAACCGTGTACAATTTCACTGGTCGTTTTTCAATATGAAGGGTCATGTTTGTTACAATCTTTTACTCTTAATTTTTTATTGCAGTTGTGGAGACATTTCTGATCAATGATAAACACTCAACTTTGGTACATCAGAAAAATAGATTTTCATGCTTTAGTATTTCAATTATCACATTTGATGGATTATAGAAATACAGCCATCAATGCGAACATTAAATCGAGTGTTGACTGTTGCCCAAGAGAACAATGGATGGACTTGATCTTGCCCAGTCACTACCAGCAGGTGGCGGTTGTGCTACGTTGTAAATCCCTCACCCTGGCATTTTCAAATTGTATGTGGAAACCAGTCTCCTGAATATGGGCTATACACTATGGAAGTGGCCTTTTTAAATCGTCTCCAACGAGTCAAATGAAGAACAATAGTCCTTAAGCCCAAAAATTCAAAAGGCGTCTGGCAGGAGTACATACATCCACAAACTATAATTTATCTTAAATTAATGCGTTATTCATTTATTATGAGCCCATTCAAAAGGTTAGGGAATGTAAAGCCAAAGTGGTGGTTACTTTCAAAGGATTTGTTTCCCGTACTTTGATTTCCTGAATATGAAATGGCTTTTTTCACAATGCAGTCGATCTACAAAATCTCAATAGAATGTGGCATCCTTGGCACGTCTACTGGCTCCGAATAGTTTACTGCTCACATTAGTTCCCCTGCTAGCTCAACCAGAACCTTGTGTGATTGACTTATGAGCAATGCTCCAGCCTTCTAGAAGTTAATGAAAATGTGGTTTTGAGGGTTTTTGTTGTGGTTAAGTGGAATTCCTAGATTCTCAACCTAGCCCTGAAGGGCAGGGGCATGGATCAGAAAACCAGTCAGATCTGGTGTGATCACCTTTTGCCTCATGCAGCACAACACATTTCCTTTGCATGGTGCTGATTGTGGTATGTTTTACCACTCTTCAATGGCTCTGCGAAGTTGCTGGATATTGGCGGGAAAGAGAACACGCTGTCATGTCGATCTAGAGCATCCCAAACATGCTCAATGGGTGACATCTGGTGTGTATGCAGGCCATGGAAGTACTGGGACATTTTCAGTTTCCAGGAATTGTGTACAGATCCTTGCGCATTGGGGCCGTGCATTATGCTGGAAAGTGGTTGATGGCAGGGGCTCAATTGCTCAACAATGGGCCTCGGGATCTCTGCATTGAAATTGCCATTGATAAAATGTAATTATGTTCGTTGTTTATAGCTTATGCTTGCCCATACCCCACAACCATTATGGGACACTTCATAACGTTGACATCAGCAAACCGCTCCCCCCACATGACACCATACATTGTCTGCCATTGCCCAGTACAGTTTAAACCGGGATTCATCCATGAAGAGCACACTTCTCCAGCATGCCAGTGGCCATTGAAGTGGCTACGATGCTGAACTGCAGTCAGGTCAAGACCCTGGTGAGGACAAAGAGCATGCAGATGAACTTCCCTGAGACGGGTTCTGACAAGTTGTGCAGAAATTCTTCGGTTGTGCAAACCCAAAGTTTCATCAGCTGTCCAGGTGGCTCGTCTCAGACGATCCCGCAGGTGAAGAAGCTGGATGTGGAGTTCCTGGGCTGGCGTGGTTACAAGTGGTCTGCGGTTGTGAGGCCAGTTAGACGTACTGCCAAATTCTCTAAAATGGAGGTGGCAAATGGCAGAGAAAATAACATTCTACTCTGGCAACAGCTCTGGTGGACATTCCTGCAGTAAGCATGCCAATTGCATCTGTGACATTGTGTTGTGTAACAAACTGCACATTTTAGAGTGGCATTTTATTGTCCCCAGCACAAGGTGCACCTGTGTAATGATGCTGTTTAATCAGCTTGTTGATATGCCACACCTGTCAGGTTTATCTTGGAAAATGAGAAATGCTCACTAAGGGATGTAAATAAAATTGTGCACAAAATTTGAGAGAAATATACTTTTTGTGCGTATGGAACATTTCTGGAATCTTATATTTCAGCTCATGAAACATGGTACCAACACTTTAAAGGGGAAAGGGGGAAACCTAGTCAGTTGTACAACTGAGTGAATTCAACTGAAATGTGTCTTCCGCATTTAACCCAAACCCTCTGAATCAGAGGTGCGGGGGGCTGCTTTAATTGACATCCACATGTTTTTTTAAATTTTTGTTCAGTATACAAGTGCCTTCGGAATGTATTCAGACCCATTGACTTTCCATTTCTTTTTTACATTGCAGCATTATTCTAAAATGGATTAAATAAAAATAATTAATCAGCAATATACACACAACACCCCATAATGACAAAGTTATTTTTTTTTATGTTTGCAAAAAACCCCAGAAAAAAACTTCTTTACATAAGTATTCAGACCCTTTGCTATGAGACTCAAAATTGAGCTCAGGTGCATCCTGTTTCCATTGATCATCCTTGAGCTGTTTCTACAACTTGGTTGGAGTCCACCTGTTGTAAATTCTATTGATTAGACATGATTTGGAAAGACACACACCTGTCTATATAAGGTCCCACAGTTGACATTGCATGTCAGAGCAAAAACCAAGCCACGAGGTTGAAGGAATTGTTTGTAGTGCACCACGACACAGATCTGGTGAAGGCTACCAAAAAATGTCTGCAGCATTGAAGGTCCCTAAGAGCACAGTGGCCTCTATCATTCTTAAATGGAAGAAGTTTGGAACCACCAAGACTCTTCCTAGAGCTGGCTGCCTGGCCAAGCTGAGCAATCGGGGGATAAGGGCCTTGGTCAGGTGAGGTGACCAAGAACCTGATGGTCACTCTGACAGAGCTCTAGAGTTCCTCTGTGGAGATGGGAGAACCTTCCAGAAAGACAACCATCTCTGCAGCACTCCACCAATTAGGCCTTTATGGTAGAATGGCCAGACGGAAGCCACTCCTCAGTAAAAGGCACATGACAGCCCCCTTGGAGTTTGCCAAAAGGCACCTAAAGACTCTCAGACCATGAGAAACAATATTCTTTGGTCTGATGAAACCAAGATTGAACTCTTTGGTCTGAATGCCAAGCGTCACGTCTGGAGGAAACCTGGCACCATCCCTACGGTGAAGCATGGTGGTGGCAGCATCATGCTTTTCAGCAGTAGGAACTGGGAGACTAGTCAGGAATGAGGGAAAGATCAACGGAGCTAAGTACCTGCTCCAGAGCGCTCAGGGCCTCAGACTGGGCCGAAGGTTCACCTTTCCTAAGCACACAGTCAAGACAATGCAGGTGTGGTTTCGGGACAAGTCTCTGAATGTCCTTGAGTGGCCCAGCCAGAACCTGGACTTGAACCCCATCAAACATCTCTGGAGAGACCTTAAAATTGCTGTGCAGCAACACTCACCATCCAACCTGACAGAGCTTGAGAGGATCTGTAGAGAATGGGAGAAACTCCCCAAATACAGGTCTGCCAAGCTTGTAGCGTCATACCCAAGAAGACTCGATGCTGTAATCACTGCCAAGGTGCTTCAACAAAGTACTGAGTAAAGGGTCTGAATACTTATGTAAATGTGATTTTTATTTTTAATAAATTGGCAGAAATGTCTAAACCTGTTTTTGCTTTGTCATTATGGGGTACTGTGTGTAGATTGAGGGGAACAAACAATTGAATCAATTTTAGAATTAGGCTGTAACCTAACAAAATGTGGAAAAAGTCAAGTGGTCTGAATACTTTCCGAAGGCACTGTACATTGACATTCTATCACCACTATGGTATTCTCATCCACCTGATACCTGCACTGTGAGTAATATCCTGGGGATGAGATTATCACCACAGAAAAGGCAGAATCTGTGGTAATATAAGGACAGTGCAGGTCATACTACTTCAAGGTAAAAATCATTCGGGTGATGAAGTCTGACAGCATTGTTCCTATGCCCCTCTGCTAGATTTACTGCCACAGCATGATGCCTTTAGGTTACTTGAATGTCAACTGTAGCAATGTATGCTATAATAGCAATTATACAACCAATACACTGTAGCTTTGACTATGTAAAGGAAGGCAGCCTTGAGGTGTGTGGGCTATACATTAAAAATGAATGAATGCAGTATCGTGCTTCTACACCTGCATTGCTTGCTGTTTGGGGTTTTAGGCTGGGTTTCTGTACAGCACTTTGTGACATCAGCTGATGTAAGACGGGCTTTATAAATTTGATTTGATATCAAATTGAGTGTATTCGGGCTTTGTATGATGTCATGTCTCTTGATTTGCTCAGCAGTGTTCATGGGCGGAGGCGGGGATGGCAGTGGGAGTATTACACAACGTCACATTTCCTCTGCTCCTGCACACTCTGTTAGCCATGACAACCTCTGACCTGAGCAGAATAAAAGATCAGGTGAGAACCGCACAAGATGCTGTCTCTACCAGGTGTGCTTTAATGTAGCTGTTCTGATTATTTACTTCAGATTGTGCTGCTGGTTGTTTATTCATGTTCTGACTGACTTTTGAGTGTTTAAACTGTAAGATGATACAATCTGTTCAATGTAGCTTTGACTTAGTCTTTCCCAAAACATAATTTACTAGTGTTTATTTCTTGAATGTTCTCCCCTAGGCCTGTATCATGGCCTTGGGATCCAACAGGAATTGATTGAAAGGTTTATGACTGACAGCTTTCATATTAGGTCACTCAATGAATAGTGTTGAGGTAAGAGGATAGGCTTCATTTCCAATTCACTGAGCCATATTTAGATCAACTAGATCATGTTAAAACAAAAGCACACCAAATAGATTGTTAAGTGGAAATTAGAGCAACCATAGCCAGTATTCTATAGTCTAGAATCAATGAAGTATTGGGAGTTTGCCCAAAAACCTACATGTAAGTCAATGTGTCTAAGAATATCTTAACACAGGGGAACTGCTGGGTGGAGGATTACATATGAAGTTACATAAACTCCTCACCAGTGCCTGCACAAATTCCATTTTCATGTTTTCCATTATTTTTGTTACCTGAATGGCAGGAATAATTAAAGTTGGTTGGTATGTAGCTCTCATTATCAAAATTATTTTCTGTTATGTTGAAAACAAGCAATCAATTTTTACGGGAAAACATTTGAACTACACAACAGCATAATGTCTGCCTGGTAGCTGGAGTGGTATAAACAGCTAGATAGCGAGAGGACTCTTGATAAATATATGCATAAATAGACAGGAAGTCCAGAGGGAGAGGCTTTAGTGTTGGCACAGCGGCAACAGATGGTTCTGGTTAAGAGCTACAGCATAATGGAGCTCAGGTGTATGGCCCAGGGCACTGTTGGTTCCTACTCGCAATGAATTCCCATCGAGTTCGAGACACAGGAGGTGAGAATCTAAGATGATAGGGTAACCATTCTTTAGGCTACAACTGCAATTAACCCTCTTGCTACCGTGGCATCAAACCCCTGTCGTTGCCATGTTAATTATTGTACTCGTGAGCTTATGCACATTTACTTATAAGAATTATAACATAAAGGAAATCAGTTGATCACCATCAGAGGGTCATAGGTCAATGAAACAGCACTATCTCCATTTTATTGAGACAGAAAGCCTTGGAGGGGAGGATGTTTCCTGCTGCAGGGTTTGTTGATGTGATCATGATGAGGGACAAACATCCCAGTAAAGCGAATAATTAAAATAGAGCCAAACGTTTAGTCGAGTGCTGTTTGAATAAGTAGCTCTCTGCCCAATGCTGATTAGCCTCCCTATTCGCTGCCAATAGTCTTTACGGAGGCCTAGTTTTTATAAGGAGCAAGACCCCAAATGCGTACCTGTGGAGTGCTCCTTGACTGACCACCAGTCAAGGAGGTGAAATCAACAACAGAGCCCAGAGGATGTATTACCACCAATGATGTTGTATCCTCTTTAGAGAACATTTGGAGAGGAATTGCTAAGTCAGACATTTTCTCTGCATCCCAGAATAGGCTTCGCCCTGAAGCAATGGGGACAGGCATATAGTGCACTTTAATTCTTTCACCCAGCCTATTGTCATCCAAGTGGGAAGGCAGAAAGGATATGTGCTGTAGGTGGGACCCCCACCACTTATAATTGCTACAGTTAAGTGCTTTGAGAGGAAAATGTACAACTCTGAATACACTTCATTGTCAGCTGGAAAGCTATCATGTTATATAATCTTTAGCTAGTTTTAGTGAGTTCACAAATGATATGGGCCTTGTGGGTGGGCTGAAAAAGGCTTCATATGAAGAGAACGGAGTGTATGTGTGGGTGTCAAATGATTTTAAAACCTGCCCAACACTTGTTGATATTCAGATCATTATAGCATTAGCTATAGCCCTTGTATTGGTATTAAATAGTCTAAAACATGCTGGTGTGTATGTGTGTGTGTGAGAGAGAGGGTGCAAGAGAGAGGGGGCGGAGGTAGCGGAAGGATGAGAGAGGGAGAGAGTATTTCCTGTTATTTACAAGAGTAGCACTGACTGCGATTAATCTCCATTGTTTCTCCATTAGAGCTCAGTGTCACTTAGGATCCTTAGCTGTCTGGCCAGCCACATCAGGGTGCTCACACACAACATGTTGTGCCATCACCTGAGGATCTGTCCAGTTCAATATCTGCTGTCTGACTGTCAAGTGTCTCCTCCTGTGTTTCCTGGGGTTGTAATTATTGAGCTCTGTGAAAGACAGCAGTCCTTTCAGTGATACTAAAAGTCATATCTAGCCACTGGAAGTAATATAGTTACATTGTGTCATACTAATAGGCCTATTACTGGAGGGAGAGACTATGTATCTCTTACTTGATGTAATTGAGTGAATATTTCTGGGTGGATTGCAGACACTTATTTTGCCTTTGAGCTGAGCAGATATGATCTGGCAACAAGGTACTATCTTGCAGAGTTTGATATGCACAGACAAGCCAGTAATACAAATGCAAGCGATTGGAATTTATTGCGGGGGAAAAGCCTCACATTGTATGTGGACAGTATATGTAGCCCATTAGTGTTGAGGAAAACATTTGTGGTTGTATGTGTGTAATCTGTATGCTTTAATTGTCTGTTGGTCACTGTATTTTATTTGATCTATAGCAGATTAAATCAAAAGGCTAATCAACAAATGCATAAATGCTCTGGTGGTCAACTTTAGCTAAGGCTCATGTGAAAATGAGCAGAAAGGTGAGATGATTAGTGTGGAACAGCCGCCAAGAGAGTGTTCTTGTATCGCTATTGTGAACCGCTGTCGCACCTCTACGTCTCCCTCTAGTGAATTCTGGTGACATTGCGAGCTTTATCGGTGTGGTTTGGCAGATCCACTCCCTCGCTCTGCTATCACACACCCCTTGCTTCTACCACTTTCACTCCACTGTTCCTGAGTTTCGGAAAATCAAGCAGTGTGTTGAAGGAAAGGTAACAACAAGTGTAAGTTCAGGGGACCACGTCAGGTAGGAACAAGCAGCAAGAGTTTGGATGTATTAATTTGAAGCATGTGATGCAAGTTTCTGAATGATTGAGGTAATCGAACAAAATAATGTTATTGCAGAGTATTTTTGGAATAGTAGACGTTCATGTTGTATTGTTATATCATTCATTGTGAAATGCTTGGATTCATTCAGAGGTTGTGGAGGTGCATTGATAAACGACCAGTTTAGCCAGTAATGTAGATCAGTTTATATATATTATGTGACGATAATTGAATGAATAAGGCAGTCGCGCTTCTCTCTGTCACCCTCAACAAATCATGCTATAGTTATCGTAGGAACTCATTTAGGTTGAGACCAAAGTTGAGAACAAAATCTGTATGAGTTGCTTAGTTGGATAGAAGTCATGTCAATTACAATTGTACAAGTCTTGAGTAGTCATTTATCAAGCTTAGCTGTCTATAACTGACTCTCTACCAGATATAGCACAGATATATACTAGATAGACACAGTATATATGAAATGCACTTGCTACGCCCGGTTTAACATGACCAGGGAGGGGTGTGTGCCCATGCAGTTGTTGGTTCATTTGTCGGACAACAGGTTGTAGACATATAGGTTATGAGAATCTCATCTCCACATTTTATTTTTTATCTGTAACATTTATAGATCAGCACTCTTATTTTTTGCATTTATCTTCCACCATCATATTAAATGTCATTGCAATATATTTAAAAAATAATTATAAGAACATGGAACCAACTGAACGTTACAAGTGCTGGGCAGATTATTTCGAACTAATTACAACTCTCGGTTATTGGTTGTTTTATAGTAGCCAATAATCTCAATATGTGTTCTATTTTATGAGTCATATGAGCCCTTATCATTTGTTCTTATTGTTTCTAACTACCTCGTCAAACACTTATGATTGCTGCCAAGGGCGCCTGATCTAATGTAACATAATTGCTTCAACCGAGCCTCACCCCACTGAAGAGCAGCAGCCGAATGACTGAAGGTCGCTGTCCATTGGCGGTGGTGCTGAAATAGGGCAATGTGGATTCTTGCGCCTGGGCAGGCTTTGTCAATATTATCTTTTTTTTACTGAGTAGCAATTCACCTGTTATTATTCAATCACCTTCATAGCCTACCTCATATGCAAACTTCTTCTGGTCTGAACTTGGATTCTGCTACTATTTATTTGGGTATCTGTAATTTTTTAAGATTAGGATGATGTTAAGGTTCAATAACATGTTGTTTGTGGATATATGCTATTTTGCAGATACTTAAAGGCCCAGTGCAGCCAAAAACGTGATTTCCCTGTGTTTTATATATATATTCACACTATGTTGGAATAATACTGGGACATTTTGAAAATGATTATGCCATTTTAGTACAAGAGCTGTTTGACAAGACCGCCTGAAATGTCAACCTGTTCTGTTGGGATTGAGTTTTGGTCTGCCTGGTGACATCACCAGGCGGTAATTAGCCCAATAAGAAAGACAGTTCCAAACCTCTTTGCCAATAATAATCTAGTTTTCAGTTTTCCCCATTCAGACCACTCCCAGACAGTCCTAGCAAAATTATTGCTTGAGAAATTGCTCTTTGTTAAAAAAGTATTTTTGACCATTTTAATTGAAAACAATCACAGTAAGGTACTTTATTGTTAGTCAGAAATAATTTGATTTTGAGATAAAAACAGCTGCATTGGACCTTTAATTTGTGTTTTCTTTACATAGGTACAGTACCTGTGTGGACTTTGAAGAGAAGGATGATTGGGAGCATACTCTTTTTTAACCCAGTTGTGATGCTCATGGACAACTTTTTCATGAAGAACACATGAAAACACACTTTGGCGGATCCTGAATCGTAAATGACTCTCCACAGCTTTCTGGTCATCTAATCAAGACTCCCCAACCTCCATCCAGCTCGGCCCACCCTGTCTGTTATCTCTGCATACATTAAAGGGCACCTGTCTTCATCTCAAATACAGACCTCTGAGAGAACTCTTTGCCCTTTTGTAACATTCACTGCCAAGTCCAAGGATCCATTCTTCTCTTCTATGTATCTAACTCTGTGAGATTTCAGTGCCTCGCTCGGCTTGAATCCCTTAGCCATCCCTAGTAGTTCCCATTACTCTGAGCTCTCGACAGCACCCACCCTCTCTTGCTCCTTACTGGTTGACTCCTTGGGTCCTGAGCCAGGATGAATGACGTCCAGGATGCTACCTCCCCAGGGGCCGCTCTAGGTGGCCCTGTCACCTGCGTCTCCAAAGTGGAGCTGCGCGTCGCCTGCAAGGCCCTGCTGGACCGAGACACACTGAACAAGTCTGACCCATGTGTCATACTCATGGTGCAGAACCAGGGACAGTGGACAGAGGTGAGTACCCCCCATCCCCTGTATGTCCCCAACCTACTGGCCTGGTAAAGTCTTAACTAACATTGTTCGCTCCATAATGTACTGATTGTATGAACAATAAGCAATGGATGTTGATGCTAAAACAACTAAGCCTGTGAAGCGCAAACGCCAGTAATGAGCTGCATAAGTATCTCTATGATGTTGACATGTAACATTGGATAGTATGACCCCAGTTTATTAAAATAACAATGATTCCGTGTCTGACAGAGTTGGATAGCATGAGGCGAACCAGAGTGAGTGCTTGTTTCTACTGAATGGAAGGCATTGTCACCTAGCAGGATATGGACGGCACAGTGGGAGGGGCAGCCCTCTCTCCCCGCCCTCCATTTCTCCATATCAAAGCTGAGCCATATTTTGAGAAAAAAAGTATTATCTGGAACGGCAGTGGTGGCTTGAAGACAGGAGTGAGATTTAAGGAGTGGGCTGTTTGTGTGAACGTGTCAGACTGAGGATGAAATCTTAATCTTGCTCCCATTATCCCAACAGCTGGGCAGTACACCAGATCACAGAGAACAAAGTAGAGCCAGGGAGAAGTGACTTATCTGGTGCTGGCTTGGTGGTATTGCTGCCATCTTCTTTTCTTTTGAAATGGATTCTGATTTATAGTGTAGCTACCTGAAACTGAATTGAAATTCTCAAACATATCACCGCGAACATTGTTCATAGGATGAGGGAGTGGGACAGGAAATCTTATTTTCCTTTTCACGCTTCTTCCTCTACTCTCCGTATCTCTTTCTCACTATTTCATTCTAAGTTGCGGGTCATAGTTTCTTGTCTGCTTTGGAATTACACTGGTACACTATCTGTAATATGAGCTGGGGGTGTGCGAGCTATGAATAGCATATTTTCCATGATGCAGTACTCCACTATATATGACTGATAATCTGTATATCTATAAGGCAGTTCGAATAAAGATGGTTGCCAAAGAAATCCATCCATCTTTGTTCCTTCAGCCCATTGCGTTCCCATTTGAGATTGGGTGATTTGCGATTGGATGATTTGAGATGGGATTCCAGCCTGGCACTGTTCCAGCCTGGTACTATGAACATAAATGCAATGGTTCATTGGATCAGTCTAAAACGTTGCCATCTCAGTCTAAAACTCAGTCATACACTGCTGCCATCTAGTGGCCAGAATCTAAACTGTGCCTAGATTCCTATGTCATATATTGGCCTTTTTCTTGCATTTCAAAGATGAAAAAAAAGAAAAGAAAAAAAACATATTTTGTCTTTGTATTATATTTGACCAGCTCTAATGTGTTATATTCTCCTGCATTAATTTCACATTTCCACAAATTTCTAAGTGTTTCCTTTCAAATGGTATCAAGAATATGCATATCCTTGCTTCAGGTCCTGAGCTACAGGTAGTTAGATTTGGGTATGTCATTTTAGGCTAAATTTTTTAAATAGGATCCCATCCTTAAGAGGGAACCCCTGCTCTTCCATGACATAGACTGACCAGGTGAATCCAGGTGAAAGCAATGATCCATTATTGATGTCACTCGTTAAATCCACTTCAATCAGTGTAGATGAAGGGGAGGAGACAGGTTAAAGACAATTGGGACATGGATTGTGTATGTGTGCCATTCAGAGGGTGAATGAGCAAGACAAAATATTTAAGTGCCTTTGAACGGGGTATGGTACTGCAATGCTGCTGTTTTTTTCTACGCTTAACAGTTTCCCGTGTGTATCAAGAATGGTCCACCACCCCAAAGGACATCCAGCCAACTTAACACAACTTTGGGAAGCATTGGAGTCAACATGGGCCAACATCCCTGTGAATTTGATTTATTTATCCTTATTTAACCAAGGTCTCTTTTAAAAGATGAGCCCTGAATGACATATATTACAGAAAATAGACATCAATATAAAGACAAAATGCAGAAAGAAAAACCCGGTCATAAAAAACAAACACATACATCAGTAATACGGTCCTCAATCAGCTTTCTGAATCGCCCTAGAGGCACCAAAACATCACATTTAACAACATTTAGAAGATTGTTCCACAAATAAGGTGCAAGAAAACTAAAAGCTGAGTTAGCTAAGTCAGTAGAGACCAAAGACATTTCAAGAGTAAACCATCTCTGAGAAACTTTGTAGAGTCCATGCCCTGACGAATTGAGTCTGTTCTGAGGGCAGAAGGGGGACTCAATATCAGCTCAATATCAGCAAGATGTTCCTAATTTTTTTGTACACTCAGTGTATGTTGCAATTATGCCCCAATGTTTTCGCCTCTCCTCCAGGCATTGCCAGATAATGATTAACAGTGACAATGCCAAATCGTAGTGCGTTGAGATGGGAAGCATTTATTGAGGCCCAGTTAATGGTTATGAATGAGAAATGTGTTCTGAGGCTTTGGCAATAATGAAGCTTGGCTGATAGTGTTGAGCACACACTAATCAATTTGTCGCTGTGGTAATGCAATAAAACAACATTTCATGAGGACATTAACCTGGGTTCTCTGCAAACGGAGCATTTGAGTAGTTTACATAACTCCCCTGAATTCAGCTCGAGCATTAGGAGGTGATATAATTGATACAATCTAATGCTCCGAATAACCATATCATCCATGTCAGTGGAGAATGCATCTCAAATTGGAACGCAATGGGCTGAAGGTGTGCTGAAGGAACAAAGATGGATTTCTTTGGCAACCATCTATAATTCAAACTGCCTTATAGATATACAGAATATCAGTCATATATGGCGGACTTCAAATTAGGGAATTCGGCTATTTCAGAGGTATAAAATCATGCACACAGCCATGCAATCTCCATAGACAAACATTGGCAGTACAATGGCCTTACTGAAGAGCTCAGTGATATTCAACGTGGCACAGTCATAGGATGCCACCTTTCCAACAGTCAGTTCGTCAAATTTCTGCCCTGCTAGAGCTGTCCCGGTCAACTGTAAGTGCTGTTATTGTGAAGTGGAAACTTCTAGGAGCAACAATGGCTCAGCCACGATTTGGTAGGCCATACGAGCTCACAGAACGGGACCTTCGAGTGCTGAAGCGTGTAAAGATCATCTGTCCTCGGTTGCAACACTCACTACCAAGTTTCAAACTGCCTCTGGAAGTAACGTCAGCACAATAACTGTTCTTTGGGAGCGTCATGAAATGGGTTTCCATGGCTGATCAGCCGCCCACAAGCCTAAGATCACCATGTGCAATGCCAGCGTAGGCTGGAGTGGTGTAAAGCTCGTCGCCATTGGACTCTAGACCAGTGGAAATGCGTTCCCTGGAGTGATGAATCACGCCTCACCATCTGGCAGTCCGACGGACAAATCTGGATTTGGCAGATGCCAGGAGAAAGCTACCTGACCGAATGCATAGTGCCAACTGTAAAGTTTGGTGGAGGAGGAATAATGGTCTGTTTTTCATGGTTCAGGCTCTTTAGTCCAATGAAGGGAAGTCTTAATGCTTCAGCATACAGTTACATTCTAGACGATTCTATGCTTCCAACTTTGTGGCAACAGTTTGGGGAAGGCCCTTTCCTGTTTCAGCATGACAATACCCCCATGCACAAAGCGAAGTCCATACAGAAATGGTTTGTCGAGATCGGTGGGGAAGAACTTGACTAGCCTGCACAGAGCCCTGACCTCAACCCCATTGAACACCTTTGGGATGAATTGGAATGCCCACTGCGAGCCAGGCCTAACTGCCCAACATCAGTTCCTGACATCACTAATGCTCTTGTGGCTGAATGGAAGCAAGTCCCCAACACAATGTTCCAACATCTAGTGGAAAGCCTTCCCAGAAGAGTGTTATAACAAAAAGAGGAGACCAACTCCATATTAATGGCCATGATTTTGCAATGAGATTTTCGACAAGCAGGTGTCCACATACACCGCATGACTAAAAGTATCTTAACCAGTAGCGGTGCGTGGGTAAAATCACTAGGGAAGCCAAGCCAGATAAAAAGCCATATTACATCCTATGTGTTGTGATAATTGCGTTGTTTGATCTATAACCTGTTAGTTCATATGCCTTGAGACTGTGATATATAAGCCTTAGGCCAAGACAATAAGAAGACACAGTTGCAGAATAAACTGAACCACACCTTTGTTTCATAACAAAACCCAAGAGCATCCTCTGTCTGGTCAAGTCCACAAAGCATATTGCATGTAACAAACAGTTACATGACCTACAGCATGGTCAAGAAAGTTCATCTTTCTGACATTTTCAGACTACTAAACAACTACAATTTAGAACCACGGAGAGTTACTGCAAGTCGCAAAGAAAACAGGAGCTGCTGCCACTATTCCAGCACCATTTCAACTTCAGCATTTCAACATCATCAAATCACCTACAGTGACAACTAAAAGATACCAAAAACTATTTAGTCCAATCCATGTAAGGTACATATGACGTGGCTGTCCATGGTTCTGATTTATTTGTGTGTGTGTGTGTGTTGGTGAAAGTATTTCATGTTGACTAAGTTTTCTATGACTGTCATACAGTACACTCTTATTTTTTTGCTGTCCTAGTCTACCTGGCTAAAATTATTGGCGCTAGCCCAACTTCCTTTCATGGGCAATGTTAGCCTTCTACATTTAGCTACATATTGAACTTCCATCCTCTCAGTCCAGGGGCACAATGTAGTTTATGGTTGGATCATAATTGCCTTTATAATCATTGGCCAGTACAGAGAACTAAGTAAAACCACAAGTCCAAATCCCTATCTCCATCTAATTTAGGAAAGGGCCAATTTTAGCTAGCTAGCTAGCCACCGGAGGACAACAACAAAACGAGATACAACAATTCAAGTTGTTTCTATAGATGCCGTATTTCTCTATGATAGGACTGAAGCCAAATCCAAACTGGCTTCCCTTGACACTTTATTTTGGTACGCCAGGACCATTCACAGTTGAGTTCAATTCTGATTGGCTATTATTTTATACTTTATACTTTTAGACCAAACGCTTGCTGGCTTCCCTTGCGTTCAATGCTACGGACAGCAGCAATGTCGTACTCTTTATGACCAGACCGCATCAAATAGATGGCCTACACATACAGAGACAGAGGGGCGCTGTTTCTCTCGCTCTGATGCTTTCTCCGGTGAGATACATTCAGCCTCTTGCGTATTGAAAGTCAATTATGAAAACCCAGAGAGACGAAAGAGACATTATTTTATGTTTTTTTCTTGGTAAATGATTTGGGAAAGCCTGGCTTCCCTTGGCATCCATCAATACATGCCACTGATCTTAACCATATCAGTGCTGTTGATATACAGTGGCTGAAGCCACTTCATGGTTTTACTAAAGATAGAATTCAGCAAAACAGAGAGCTGTGTCAAGATAGTTGGGCTGGGGAAGAGGCCTTTGAATGAACACTCCCTTGAGATATGATGTCTTGTACTAATCTGTATTTGAGTCTTTGGTGGCCCACTCATTTGCTCTCATCCATCTGAACAGGGAAGCAACATTGTCATGCAAATAATTTGCTCATCCTGCCGAAGGCTGAGAGAGATCGGGTACAGATCTCGCTTCTCTCTCTCCTGCCGAACGAATGGAGCACATTATTTATTAATTTTATTCAATATTCTGCCCATATGAATGAATGTATATACAATATTCTGCCACCAGCCAGCCGTCGATCCCCAGCCAATCACGCACGTGTGGCGGGTGTGCAGACAAAAGACTTGCCGACAAATGAAGGCTTCTGCAGCCTTCACTGTAAAATATAATGCGTTGCAGCGGTGCTTTCATGGACACAAGGGAACAAAAAAACCTCATACATTTTTTAGTTGAAGATGTGATTATACTTATTTTATAAAAGTTAGGTATCAAGATATCGACTCACATTTTTCCTCTCTGAATCCTCCCTCCACCTGTAGCGGTTTTGCATTCTAGTGTTTGTCACTGATACCACCTTCCCTTTATGAAAATGACTTAATGAGAGTCCTCTGTTCTCTGTTGGGTAAAACACATGGTCAAATCATGACATCAGTTATCTTCAGGTCGGGAAGTCGTAGCTCTAGAAAGATGCCCGAGTCTCCGACTTGGAATTCCGAGTTGGATGACCGTTCAAAAAGATTTATCCCAGTTGGAGCTAGTTTGTTTCTAGAGTTCACAGTTGTTTTGAACGCGGCATTACAGCTCTACTCTTACGATAAGTGCCATGGAATTTTTTTATGCCCACAGAGAGTCAGGACACCCATTTTAAAATCCCATCTGAAAGACCCTACTCAGTGCAATGTCCCCTTCACTGCCCTGGGGCATAGAGCCCTACAGTGAGGGTGTCATAATACGCATAAAACCTAGCGGTCAAACAGGGAAATGGTTCCAATCATTTTTCCACCATACATTTTTCCCGTAGGGAATTTTAGAATAAGGGCTGTGTTTCGTATAGGCTTACCCTGGCGTGACTTTTTGACAACCATGTAAATCTCTCTCGGACAAGGTGACTTATAAATATATTAGTCTCTATTTACTCTCAGATTCGAAAATCCTAATTAGCATGAAAGTAGACTACAAATCCAAGCTCCTGCACGTCATCTCTAGCTGACACCTTTGCTAACAGGTATTGTGTCAATTTAAAACTTGCACAAGACAGTTCACAGAATTGTCAATTTAAAGACATTTTGCCAAGTTATTAATTCTTAAATTTAGCTAACATTAGATATGTGTTTCTTATTTAACCAGGCAAGTCAGTTAAGAACAAATTCTTATTTACAATGACGACCTACCCCGGCCAAACCCTCCCAACACTGGGCCAATTGTGCGTCACCTTATGGGACTTCCGATCACGGCTGGTTATGATACAGTGCCTGAGACCGCTGCACCACCCCAAATGATTCTTACATTTACCTCGATTAGGCAGTCTCGTCCAGATCATCATTTCATTTGTAGTATTTTATGATAGCCACATTAGCAGCTAAATAGCATTTCATTTTGGGGTGGTAAATACAGGCAAATATATTGATAAAAGTCACCATGTCCATTTACACGGTTATCAAAACTTCTCGCCAGGGTAATCCTACACCAAAAACAGCCCTTATTTGAAGTATTTCTAAAATCACCTCTGGGAAAAACGATTGGAACCATTTTCTTGTTTGTCCGCTAGGTTTTACGACTCATACTGTGGTACTCTATTGGGAGCTCCTTTGGCCAGAGTGCCCCCTACTGGCCCTCCAACCTCACTTCCAGCAGCATCTGGTCTCCCATTCAGGACCGACTCTGCTGGCAAGCAGGAGAGAGTGAGGAGAGAGTGAGGAGAGAGTGAGGAGAGAGGCAGGAGAGAGTGAGGAGAGAGTGAGGAGAGAGGGAGGAGAGAGTGAGGAGAGAGTGAGGAGAGAGGGAGCTGACTCCCTGGGACCTCAGAGATCCCTCCATACGTCAGACAGTCACCTCTCTGTAGACTCTCCCTGCCACCCCAGATGAATGGGCATCACAGGGGTAGGCATCACACAGGCACAGCCCTTCCTCTGTGGCTCTGGGTAGCTTTCTTCACACACGGAAACTAACTTGTCCGTGTTCACAAATATGTCCAACCAGATAGCACAGGAAGAGATGGAGAGAGAAAGTCTGAGAGAGATGGAGAGAGAGAATGAGAGAAACAGCGAGAGGAGGAGGGCTAGAGAGTCTAATTAAAACATGTCTCAGCTGTTATCTCCTGAGAAATTAACCACTCTTTGTACTGTTTGCAAGGTCAATAATGAATAACAAGACAACCCACCCCCATTCCTCAGGTCACCTGTATCATTATACTTAATAACATTGTCTTTAACACTCTTGAGGTGTCGCTAATTAGGACGGGCAGAGTAGACACTTTATTCTACAGTGATTGTCAGTGAGAAAAGGTGCATGCTTTCTCTGTTGCTTCTCATCAACCATTGTGAGTGTGTGTGTATGTGCGTGTGTGTGTGTGTGTCTGTGTGTGTTCTCGTCAGCTCAAGGCCAACAGCATGAGGCAAAGCAGTAGGATTAACTCCTGAATATCTGAATGTTAACGTGGAAGTGCATGTGTGTACCATGTGTTCCATGTATGTTCATGGCGTTTGGTGTGTGGGGCCCATGTTGACTCTGACTTTAGAGAGCTTTGACAGAGCTGCTGATCAGGGAGCTTCATTCTTGATTTGCGCTCTATGGACAGGTGGGATTTGGCTTTGCTATGGTAAGGTTGTTAGTGAGATTGATGGCTAGGCCTGTATTGAGATTGATGGCAATCTCTAGAGTATTTCTTTTTTAGATCAAACTATGCAGATTATGTCAATTTGCCTTTCATATTTAACTACCTGTGTTTGACAACTTTCTGACTTTATCTTCTGTTTTACCATCACAACTTTTTCCTCAAATTTAATGAAATGGAAAACGAGTAAAACATTTATGGCATTTTAAGTTTCTACCAGATTTAGATTGACAGATGCCTTAGGCTTGAATTATTTTTTAATATGCCTTTTCAATAACTCCAGTTTGAAATCCATTGATTCACTTAAACCATGAAACACTTAAACCATGGTTCAAACACAGCTTTTTAGGTCACTTTAATTTACTGATGGCATCTTTAGGGGACACATGTGCTTTTGATGATGAGTTGACTCCACTCAGAATACCTAGCTTGGAGAAAAATGAACAATCATTTATCTGGTACTGGACATAACTGGATGCTGGATGCTACTGGATGGGACATCATTTGTCTGGGTGCTAGATGGGTACACTGGCTGGGTTTACATAGGCAGCCAAATTCTGATATTTTTCCCAATTATTGGCAAAAGAGCTGATCTGATTGGTCAAAGATCAGAATTGGGCTGCCTGCGTAAACACAGCCTCTGTGCTCCACTGAAAGCAGGTGGCAATGTGGAGAGTTCAGGCATGAACCAGGTGTATTAGATAAACAGGTGTATGAATGTCCAAGCATGGCAATGGATGAGCTGTGTGTTTGCTGAGCTCTCAGCCCTCAGTCCACTAAAATCCTCTCTGCTGTCACTGTCTGAACAAGAGCTTCACAAGATTTACATTTTGGTCTAATCAATAGGAAAACAAACAAGAACGCCAACAGTGGCTGTAGCGGTGATCCAGGTGCAGATGGGTATTTGGCTGTAGTTCCTGCATTTCCATGTGCCCATGAATGCATCACCATGTCCCATACATTAATTAGAATTGCAAATGAACTGATACAATGTACATTGCATATAAAACTGCACTTTTTATGTTTAATTGGTAGGAAGCTCTCATTAGAGAGTTGAGTTGGAGGTCCAAGTTTCTCCAGTAATATCCAACACCGTGTCCACATTCTAATTCTGTGCCTTTTTCTCCCCTCTTGTCGCTTCAGCTTGACAGGACAGAGGTGATCAAGAGCAACCTGCACCCGGTCTTTGCCAAGGTCTTCACCCTGGACTACTACTTTGAGGAAGTGCAGAAGCTGCGGTTCGAGGTCTACGACATCCATGGCACCCACAGTATTGGCACCCGCGATGACGACTTCCTGGGTGGAGTGGAGTGTACACTCGGCCAGGTCCTGTACTGAATGTCTGACCCTTCCACTCAGTTATCCAATGTACCATCTGTTATGTCTAATCAAATCACTCACCACACATAAACTGAATGGAACACTGTGCCGAGTTGCTGCTCACCAACAACAGAGGTCAGAGGGTAAAGGTTAGAGGTCACCAGTCCTCGTCATACTGCTCTCAAACTATTTTAATACTTCTCACTGCTTCACTAGTCACCAGTCATTCATAGTTTTCCTGTGTTCCACAGATTGTAGCCCAGAAGAAGATGGTGAAGCCTTTATTCCTAAAGTATGCGAAGTACGCCGGGAAATCCACCATCACGGTAAGTTTCCCCTATTCATCATCCTATTGATCTCGCTCAGCAGTAACAGTGGCAAGCAAAATCAAATGCAATGACTTGTTAAATCAATTCAAGCAAGTAGCTGATGTGAATCCTGTGATGTAAGGATGCTTCTCTGTACAAAGAATCATGACTCATATACAATATCTGTCATGACAAAGAGAGGGGGACGTTAAAGCCCAGAGTGTTGTTTCTGTTGGATGGTCTCAACACCATCTGCCAGGCCAACATTACATTGCCATACAAAAGGGAACAACACAGAGAAATTGTTTAACAAGCCTGCAAATCTGACCTTTAGTGGAGTGGGAGGAAGAGTCAGTGTTCCTCACTGCTCCTGTTAAATCAGAGGGGCATAGTCTCTGATCTCTCAGTGCCTTCTTCTACTGCAGAGATGAGAGGAGAAAATAGAAGGGGTTTTAACCAAGGAGTGAATCTGATACTGTCAACAACAGACCTTTTGCCTTATTGATACCTATCTTTATTGATTGTACCCTAACAAACTACGCATAAATTGTCCTTGGAGAGAAGGGCTGAGAATTACTTGCTTGTGATGGAAATGGCCAAAGTAAAGATGGCATTTGAGGATCTTTCCCTTCGGGCTAGTGTTGCCATTATGACCATTGATTGGATGCGATCACATGACGCCAGCTTGCTGTGAGGCGGTTATGGGGGATATAATGGGTTTGTTTAAGCACAGTCCTGTAGCAGTGTGGGCTTAATGCATTCTAGTGAATTAGTGCTAACCTGTGTCGTGGTGTTTCTGAAAATGGCTTTTCCTGATATGATAATGGGCCTGGGCTTTGTCAGGTCTGTCCGTGAGATGGATCCCAATGACATGGCGTCTGCCTGTAATGTGCCTGCAGGCTAATCTGGAAGGTGGCAGAACAGCAGACAACAGTTTTTATTTTGTGTGAAAAATCCCTCCCCAGTCTTTGTAACACATCTCTCAGATGTCCATCATGCACATGGGGACATGGGATGTGGAGAACAGTTGATCAAATGGTAGGGATTAAGGTACTGTTGTATGCAGTTACTGTGGCTCCCACTGGCAAGCATCACATTACAATGGTCTTCTGACTGGAACGTTCATAGCCGGGCCACAATCCAATACACATTATGCCTACACAACACTCACCAGGACAATGGCACCATGATATGAGATACAATAAATCATATTAATCCAAGATGCATACTGTACGTACAGAAAGCTTGACAAGCTGCACCAAGTGTTATAGCTTTGCTGTGTTGTATTATTGATAAGCTGAGAGACCCATAGAGTTTGTTACTGGACCATTGCCACACTTCTGTTTGAATTACAGAAACCATACACTGTAGAAATGTTCTTGTTGTTTTGAGTCAACAGATGTTGTTCATTATTGTAGTAGTCGTGCATTTTAACACAGATAAAGTCCTGTTAGATAGACGGCACTTGATTCACTGGCTTACCGGCGTATAATGACACTTATTTAGGAGGTGAGGGGCAGTAAAGGGCCAATACAATTTGTCCTAATGTGTTGAGATGACTTGTAACCTTCTAATTGTTCGTCAGGAGTGGTTCTGAAGGTGAGCAGCACTCACTGTAATGGGCTCATTGTAGTGTATATGGAACTCTTTGGGCTCTGACCACACCATTAGCTATGCAACACTGTGTCTGCTTTTAGTGTCTAATTTTAGAGTGCTCCCTTCTCCCTAAGTTCCTCTCCCCTCTCCCCTCTCCACTCTCCTTTCTCCCCTCTCCCCCCTCTCATCTCTCCTTTCTCCCCTCTCCCCTCTCATCTCTCCCCTCTCCCCTCTACCTCTATTCAATTCAAAGGGGCTTCATTGGCATGGGAATCTTGTTTACATTTCCAAAGCAAGTGAAATAAACAATAAACAAAAGTGAGAAGACACAAAACAACATCAACCAAAAACGATTAGAATTTAACTGAAAATATTGAACTCAAAAAGGTTTAAAAAAGATAGACATTTAAAGTGTTATGTACAGTGTTTTAGCAATGTGCAAATAGCTGTAGTATGAATAGTAGGGGAAGATAAATAAACAGATAAATATTGGTGGTATTTACCATGTTGCTTGTGCTCCACTGGTTGCCCTGTTTTCATGGCAACGGGCCACAAATCTTGCTGATGTGACTGCACACTGCAGAATTACGCCTATCAGATATGGGAGTTTATCAATGTTTGATTTGTTTTCAAATTCTTTGTGGGTCTGTGTGATCTGTGGGAGATATGTATTTCTAATGTGGTCATATGTTTGGCAGAATGTTGGGAAGTGCAGCTCAGTTTCCACTTCATTTTGTGGGTAATGGGAACATAGCCTGTCTTCTCTCGAGAGCCAGGTCTGCCTATGGTGGCCTCTCTCAAAAGCAAGGCTATGCTCCCTGAGTCTTTACGTGGTCAAGGATTTTCTTAATTTTGTGTCAGTCACAGTAGTCAGGTATTTTGCCACTGTGTACTCACTGTTTAGGGACAGATAGCATTACAGTTTGCTCTGTTTTTGGTTGATAATTTACAGTGTGTCAAATTGTTCTCTTAGTGTTTTCTCATAATTTGGTTGGGTCTGATTGTGTTGCTGTCCTGGGCCTCTGTGGGGTCTGTTTGGGTTTGTGAACAGAACCCCAGAACCAGCTGGATGAGGGGACACTTCTCTAGGTTCATCTCTCTGTAGGTGAGGACTTTGTGGTGGAATGTGTGGTCATCGCTTCCTTTTAGGTGGTTATAGAATTGAATAGCTCTGTATGCATTGTTTGGGGCTTTGCGTTGTACACTAAGTATATTTTTGGACAGAATTCTGTATGTAGAGTCTCAATTGGGTGTTTGTCCCGTTTTGTGAATTCTTGTTTGGTGAGTCGACCCCGGACCTCACAACCATAGAGAGTAATGGCTTCTATAACTGATTGAAGTATTTTTTGCCAGATCGTAATTGGGATTACGGTTGACCGGTTGTATATTTGCTTTGATGGCGTAGAAGGCCCTTCCTGCCTTATCTGTTAGATCCTTCACTGCCTTGTGGAAGGTAACTGTCGTGTTGATGTTTAGGCCGAGGTAGGTCTAGTTCTTTGTGTGCTCTAGGGCAACGGTGTCTAGATTTCATTTGTATTTGTTGTCCTGGTAACAGGAGCTTTTTTGGAACACCATTATTTTTCTCTTTACTGAGATTCATTGGGCCCAAGACTGTTCTGAAGGTAAAATGGGGTGCAACTCAATATTAGGAAGGCATTCCTAATATTTTGTACACTCAGTGTATATGTTGAATAGGGTGGGGCTCAAGATGCATCCCTGTCTCACCCCACGGCCCTGAGGAAGGAAATCTGTGTGTTTATTGCCAATTTTCAACTGAACACTTGTTGTTTGTGTACATGGATTTTATAATCTCTCTCTCTCTCTCTCTCTCTCTCTCTCTCTCTCTCTCTCTCTCTCTCTCTCTCTCTCTCTCTCTCTCTCACAAATATGCAGAATAATACACTTTTTAGCTATTAGTGCATTCCTTTTGGGGGCCAACCAAACAGTCTTGTGGACTACGTTTGGACCCAGCTCCCATGCAGTCGTTTGGCCAGCTCTGCATTACAGTAATGGAACCACATCCGTTTCTGGGCTTGAGTGAGCTTTCTGTTGAAGTTTTAAAGTAATAACACTCATGGTCCTGTCCACATGTCATACAACAGGCTGTCTGCCTGGGGAAAATAAAATATTCTCATTGGCAAAAATGTGACTTACTAAAAAACCCTTTTTTCTTTTTTCAGGTACATGCTGAAGAAATTTCTGGCAACAATGGATATGTTGAACTGTTCTTCTGTGCTAAGAAACTGGATGATAAGGTAAGGGATTAGGGGCCTTCTCCTGATGGAAATGTCAATATAGTTCATGGGTGAATTTGTGCTTATTGCTGGCTGTTGAACCTCTCTCCTGTAATTGTGATTTCAAGATTGGATCTATCTCTTTTTGACATAATCAGTCATTAACAAGACAAGAAAGATATACAATGATGATATGGATTTTCTACACATAAATGTAACATTTATTTAGATCCATATGCTTTACACTGTATTTACTGGAGGATATGACATAAAGGCATACAACATACATTTCAGCATTCGTTCTATTAAGTCTGAATTGAACTTGGCTTTCTGTAAATGCTGGTTCCCCGTTGAGACAAGCATTGTGAGAATGGTGTGTCATGGACCTTTGACAGAAAGCCAGAGGAAGATGAGGGTGAGATCAGTGTGTGCGTGTTTGTTTGTGTGTTGGTGTGTGTGTGTGCTAAAGCGGTGTTACGGTGTGGTTCTCTGTTTGCAAACAGCCCCTCCACACAAAGCATCCCACAATGGACCATTGGCCCTGAAGCTCTGCAGGTGTCTGTTCTTCCTACAGCAGCAACAAGCCGTACCCGAACACCTCCACACTTATCCTCTCTCTATCTTTCTCTCTCCTTGTCTCTCAACTAATATCTCCGCCTTTCTCCTTCTCTTTACTCTGCATTTACTCTCTCAGGGTCTTCCTCCTTTTCTCTGCATATCTCTCAGGGTCTTCCTCCTTTTCTCTGCATATCTCTCAGGGTCTTCCTCCTTTTCTCTGCATATCTGTCAGGGTCTTCCTCCTTTTCTCTGCATATCTCTCAGGGTCTTCCTCCTTTTCTCTGCATATCTCTCAGGGTCTTCCTCCTTTTCTCTGCATATCTCTCAGGGTCTTCCTCCTTTACTCTGCATATCTCTCAGGGTCTTCCTCCTTTTCTCTGCATATCTCTCAGGGTCTTCCTCCTTTTCTCTGCATATCTCTCAGGGTCTTCCTCCTTTTCTCTGCATATCCCTCAGGGTCTTCCTCCTTTTCTCTGCATATCTCTCAGGGTCTTCCTCCTTTTCTCTGCATATCTCTCAGGGTCTTCCTCCTTTTCTCTGCATATCTCTCAGGGTCTTCCTCCTTTTCTCTGCATATCTCTCAGGGTCTTCCTCCTTTTCTCTGCATATCTCTCAGGGTCTTCCTCCTTTTCTCTGCATATCTCTCAGGGTCTTCCTCCTTTTCTCTGCATATCTCTCAGGGTCTTCCTCCTTTTCTCTGCATATCTCTCAGGGTAAAACATAATCTTAGTGATTATCTGCAAAATACCGTTTCTCCCCCTTTTTCCTACCATTCCATTTTTGTCTGTAATTTATGAATTTATACATTTCAAGTATCCCGGCTCTGAAAGGCTGCCTTGCAATATCCAAAGGACATGATCGACCTGTCCTTTTCAACTCTAAATTCCTGCGCCCTAACACAAGATGAGGAAATCAATCCAACATGGGGCTCTCTGTGCAAAGACAGCACAGACAGCAGTAGTTTTTCAATAAATGGCTTGACGGAAAAAAGCTATGGAAAATGCATGGTGAGCGCAGAAAGAGGGCGTTTGTTGTCGGTAGAGCATTTAGGAGGGTTACGAAAGATATTTGGCAGCAGATTTTGGGAGCTGGAGCACTGAGGCACCTACAGTAGAGCTGGCACACCCACACAAGGCTCAAGGCAGAAGGTTCATATCTCAGTCAACAAGACTGGAATAACTCTCTGGCATCATTGATTATAGCAGAAATCTTCTTCCTGCCTCTCTATGCTCTCAGAATGCTACTAAGCAAAGGGTGCAATTGGCCTCTGACTCTAAGCCGTGTTGGAGAAAGTTAACAGGGAGTGGCGGTAAAGGTCCGCTTGGTGTGTATTCATCAGAGCAATTTACAGTCTTTATGATTGGCTGATTGGACCTAACCCAGTAGAAATAGGGTCATGATGAGCAATTCCATGTGGAAATAAACACAGATTTCCAATTGCACTGTTTGTGATTTAGACACAAACAATAAAGGCTAATCGAATCTTCAGTGTACATTGGATGCAGGGAAACTCATCAATGGTGGTAGGGTGTGCTTTAAAACGTTTTCTTTCCTTTTCTTATTGACATAATTACATTTCAGTTGCCCAACCCTGTCAGCAAACTACTTTAACTCTTAGAAAAAGGGTTCCAAAAAGGTTATTCGGCTGTCCCCATAGAAGAACCCTTTTTGGGTTCCAGGTAAAAGCACTTTTTGGTTCCTGTTGGAACCATTTTTGGTTTTATGTAGAACCCTCTGTGTAAAGGGTTCTACATGAAACCCCAAACAGTTCTATTTGTAACAAAAATTATTCTACCTGGAACCAAAAATTGTTATTCAAAGGGTTCTCCTATGGGGAAAGCCGAATAACCCTTTTAGGGGGGGAGAAAGATAGTCAGAGAGCGGGAGATGGAAAGTGGGAGAGGGGGGGGAGGGGGGCATGGGGGGATGGCCACATGCTCAGGCAGATTAATTGCCAGGCTACTATCTTTGTATGGAATCTGTCCATTCCAATGACTTTGAGGATCCCATTACACTGAGAAATAGTACTCTAATAGACTATGCACATGATCTATACCACACAGGCTATAAATACTGCCTGCTTCACAATGGTGATCAGATTTGATGAGGCACTTTAATATTGTAGTTGATTTACCAGCACAATGGTTGATGGCTCGGACAAAGTACCTTTTCAAAGGTTTACATTTAAACTTCTTGAATGTTTAACCTTTTGTTTTCAAAGTACTCGAGAAGTGAGATACGTAGAAAATATATATAATTGTAGATGGAAAGAGTTGCTGTGACAACCACAGTATGACCAACATGAATCAGGCAATGAAATATCCCCCATTTATTTCCAATACTGTAATGCTGCCTGAAACGCTATCCAAGGTACTGAACAGACTGCTGGAGGACATTATGGAACTTGTAACATTATGGAACTTGTAACATTATGGAACTTGTAACATTATGGAACTTGTAACATTATGGAACTTGTAACATTATGGAACTCAGTAGACCGTGCTGGTCAAAGGTATAGGTAACTTAATTAATGGTGCTGATTATATAAGTGGTGAGAGCTGTTATTGCTGGACAGGGATTAAATGTTGACAGACAAATGCACTTGTAATGCACGTCAGTCCACAGTGACGCCACTGGCAAGGGGTTGCCGTGACAACGATATTGGGGGCTACCTCCCTCTCTTTCCTCCCTGGCTGTCCCTGTGGAGCTGTATCAGGCTAATGCAGCGAGAAATGGGGACATTAAATATCTTGTTTTGTGCCCCCCTCTCACTCTCTCACACACTCGTTCTTTCTCCCTCCATTCCTTTCTCTAACACTCTCACACACATACACTACACAATGTACAGAAATACTGTCTGTTGAGCCCTAAACAATCAATTGACCCAAACAAGCTGTAGTTGCGCTCAGGCTTACCTTGAGACTCAATGTCAAATTACTCTTTCACGCCCTTTTCCTGATTTGATTTGTCACAGCAGTGAACAATACACCACATGCACAGGCAGGGGACAAGCTGTGTCAAATTTAGCACCAGGAGGACCAAGCTAACATGATGACATCTGTGTGTGTGTGTGATTTCAACAACTTGTTTGTTATTTGATTGTCTGAGATAAATGACTGTACATTAATGGCTCAACCAGAATGTGTTTTTTATGTTTGATTGGTTTGTATATTTGGCAGGATCTCTTCAGTAAGTCAGACCCCTTTTTGGAAATATATCGAATCAACGATGATGGGACGGAACAGCTCGTTCACAGAACTGAGGTAATAGACACATTCATTCCTCCTCTCTGTATCTACCTCTCCTTCTCCATGTGTGGTGAAAGTTACTCATGTCTAATGTGCTCTTGCTGTTGCAGGTAATCAAAAACAACCTGAACCCCGTGTGGGAGCCCTTTAAAGTGTCTCTCATCTCTCTGTGTAGCTGTGATGAGGACAGGAAGCTCAAGGTAAGAAACACAGGAAGTCATAGTGTGATGGTTTAACATTGCTGCTGTGGTATTGATTGATGAATGAATGAACGGAACTGGTGAATGAAGTAACTTACTGATGAATGAACAGTCAATATCAGAGGGTTCTGTCTGTCACTGTCTGGTTGTGTCACAGTGCCTAGTCTGGGATTCCGACTCCAGAGGAAAACACGACTTCATCGGAGAGTTTTATGCCACCTTCCGAGAAATGCAGAAAATTGGCGGTGGAAGCAAGGTCAGTCGAAAGGAGAGAGAGTGCTGTCAGTCAATGTTGAATGTTTGATGTGTGTCACTGATGTGTCACTTATCTCTGACAAAGACAGAAATAGATTAAAGAAATGTCGCGCTGCTCTTCTATGTTCTGCAAGTCACACCACAGGTCTGTAGCAGAAGTCACGACTCCTAACTGTGTTTCTGTATGTATTGTCTACCTCTTGTGTTGAAGGTCACATGGGATTGCATGAATCCAAAGTACAAACTGAAGAAAAAGAACTACAAAAACTCTGGGGTGGTCATCCTCAGTGATCTCAAGGTTAGAGCCAGCCGTTACAGCTCAGCAACTCTCCACTATTGAATACATAGAGAATCATCCCTGTCTCTTTGCTATACGGTTCTACTCTCTCAGAACATGTACACATAGTGCTGATAAATTAGTACTGCTCCTTTCAGAAATGCGATTATCCTCAGTTTACTGTCCACCCCCGCTACCCAATTCTGTAAATGACTACATCTGTGGGTGGCTGTCACCGTGTTTTTAGTTCGGAGGTCTTTTAAAAATGAAAAGTTTTTTTAATTGGTATAGTTGTTTTGGTGTCTCTCAGGCCTATTGTTTAGGCAGCCTATCATTTGGATTATTTCATTTGGATTCATTAGTTTACTGCGCCCAGCTCATGTGATTGCTGCTGTGTCTCAGTTGGAATCCTCTGCCACCCCACTGGGTGTGTGATCTCTAACTGGCATGGAGAGAACACACTGCACATCACAGAGCTGCCGCCTTCAGACTAAATCATCACCATTCTCCATGTTCATGCTTACTACATAATACTAGTTTTCTAAACAGTGATTGCTACTGAGTAGTGGTTTAATAATAGTTTTAAAATACATACTTGTTCTTTTGTAAATGGAACAGCCATTGGTTAAAACTGGAACTCATCTAAAAACATTGATGAGTACTCTACCAAGTCCGAACCCCCACCCTCTGGGGTTTAGTTTAAAAGCTTCCTCTCTGTTCTGCAGCTTCACAGAGTGTATTCCTTCCTCGACTACATCATGGGAGGATGCCAAATTCACTTTACAGTAAGTTGAGCAGCCGATGCATGCACTAGCATGTCATCATCACTTAGCAGCATGGTACAACGCTATGCTAACCTTCAAACGTGTACGATCCACTGACTGCCTACACATTCTATACATGTTAATGGTTGCTTGCCTTCATTAAGGTGTTGGAATAGACAATAGGCGTAGTATTTTAACCTGCCTTTGAAATTTAAACCAGTGTTCCATTTCCAGGCTAAGTGCTGTCATCAAGGCCAGTGTTTTGATTAAATGCTACATTCTCTAAGTGTGAAACATTACATTCTGCATTTTTTAATAATTAAACATTACCCTGCTGACTGGCATTTTCCGGTGTGCCCGGATGCTTTTCTCACTGAAGGCTAGCTCCTTAGAAGGAGGCAATAATGAATATTAATTTAGGGGAACTGTTATGTTAGGAGCACTGCTTCATTGTTGCATAGACAGCCTTAGGTATCACTTTCCACAGATTAAGAACACTATAGAAGTCCTTTGATAATGCACTAATGATTAAAAGAATACCTGCAGAATATTTGTATGATAATTTCCCTTGTTGAGAAGCTGCAGTTCTCCCTGTGCCCGTATCTTTAGCACTGCTGACGTCAAATAAGTGAACTATCTATGTCCTTTGTCACTCCTTTTTACATGCCCTCAACGCATCCTGCACATATGTTGGTCGTATAAATTGCTCTGAGAACATCTGCGCAATGACTGGACATAAAAATAGAAATTTTCAGCAATGTTCATTTACGTATCTTAGATATTTATGTTTTCACCATATATTATACAGATTCATTTGCGTAAGCAGTTATGCAATTATGCTTGAGGACATGATTGCGATGATATTACAGTATTTAAGACCTTGTGAGGCCGCTCCCGGGTTGAAATGTCACTCAATGGCGCAGGCTCCAGACACTTACACAATGGAAGTCAATTGATTTGTCATAATCTTCCTCTATAGAAACACAAGTTTGACAGAGCACTGTACAGAATAGCCTGCTTCAACACAACCTGCATGGACAGGTAGACCCTAGGTCTAGTGTTTATGGTGTTTGGTTTGTTTACAGTCTTCTATGAATCTGTCATTGCTCTAGGTGGCCATTGACTTCACAGCCTCCAACGGAGACCCACGGAACAGCTGCTCCCTACACTACATCAACCCGTACCAGCCCAACGAGTATCTGAAGGCTTTGATAGCAGTGGGGGAGATCTGTCAGGACTATGACAGGTTAGTCAGCACCACGCCTCTCTGCCCAGCCTCATCCTGATCTCTATCTGTAGGGCTGCTCTCTGTATGTCTATCAATGGGAAATTTAACTTTTTACATTCCATTTGGTAGATGTCTCATAATGTACCGAGACAGTGGTTCTACTCCATCTAATTCCCAGCTATGAGGAGGTAATGGAAATCGTGGAATGCTGAAATAGAATAGAATTCAGAGGATTCTTTCTACAACTCACTGAAGCATGAGTTGGAAAATGAATGACAGAGTTGAACAATCATTACAATGATAAGGCCTCGATTCAATCAGATCGAGTGATAACTCACGTTGTTTTGCCGGTGTTGAAGGTTTAACTGCGGTATGAGCCCGCAAATCGTTGAGTGGCTGTTCTTGTGTGTTACAAATCACCCCCTTCCTATTATCACTACCGCGTTAGAAGTTCAAAACTGCGATAGAAAGTGTGCATGTTTTCATGTTAATTTGGATGGGGATAGGCTATCAGTCTAATCGAGGTGTAGACAATATAACATCACACGTTCGAGTGTCTGAACTTGTAATGTGACTGCATGAACTTCTAACACGGCTGCATGGGATTTGTCCCATATAAAGTCGGTGTGGTTTTGCTGCATCCAGTGGCAGTGTCCGAGATAAGGTAACGCAAGGAGCCGCTTGTGGATTTGACACCGCCAAAACAAAAAAAACACAGTAATTTTCACTCATTAATTAAATTAAGGTCCACCTGCAATTCTCATGCCCACTGCCAACACTTTCATTAAATCCCTATAGTTCCAGCTTACTAGGAGGAAATTAGAGCAAACAAATTGCCTTTACACAGACATTAGCAATGCATGAGGAGGCCCTGAGGAAATCTCAGAGGAAGTTGCTTGGAGGCAGAATCAGTGTTAGAGATGAGGCTGGTCTGCTTAGATTTACTGCTGCCTCTGCTGTTTCTGCTGCTGTTGTTGGAATGGGCACAAAGCGAAATGGTTCCAAGTGCAGTAGACAGCAGGTCTTGTTCCATTCGTGGTGGCGGATGCAGCATTTCCTCTGTCCTGTGGTGCTCACTGCACCCTGTGATATCCTATTCTGTCTCAGCCTGGCAAACTGCTTGTGCCTGGCGGAGCGGCCAAATCCCCCTCCACGGCTGGCAGGGGATCATTACCCCAATCCAGAGGAGAGGACACCCAACCTGGCGCAGTGGCACAGCAGGATTAGCAGAGGCAGGGAGGGACAGTAGCAGGATGGGCAGAGACAGGGGTAGAGAGAGACAGAGGAAAGGGCAGAGGAGAGGCAACAGCAGAGCCATAGGCAGAAGTGGAGAGATGCCAGAAGAAGGATGCACAGGCCTCTTAAGGGTTTGGGGAGATAATGGTTTCAATGGCTGGGGAGAGTTGGAGAGACAGACTGTATATTTTAATTTGTGTGTGTGGTCACATGACTTTCTGTATACTGTATTTGTTAAGGATATGTCATTGACTGGTTATTATATTATTGTTATACTCCTCATTTATAAATGACTAATTCAATATTTATTCAATATACACCAGGGCTATCGGAGGCAGTCTTGTCAGACACTGGTTAATTCGAAACAAATTATTTCAAATTGGGTCTATTTTAGAGGAAAGATCCTCTTGTCTGTCGGCACAGAGCCAAATGAGGATTTACACTGTGAGTCATGCCAGTGTTGGCTCCTCCTCTTGAATGTGTGGAGAACGTTGGCTGCCTAATTAAAGAATGCAAGAGATAACTCTAGAACAGCAGAAGACCTGTTGGAGAGACACAAACTCCTGGAAAAGAGATGTGTAGGTAGCTAACTCAGTTTGGGTGTCACAAACATGCCTTTAGTTGTTGCGCCTACATTACATATTGTGGGTTATCTCCTCCCACGTCAGGCTGTTATTCAGGTGCACAACGTGGGCATGCAGGCCTCTTGTGGTGAACATCAGGGGATGTGTGATCACATTTACACAGTAGGAGCTGGATTAGGAGCCGGGCACCTTTTGCTCTGTGTGGGAAGTGGCTGGTTCTCCTACTGAGAGGGGAACGGGGCTCAGTGAAGACACCCGCCTGCAAGATCCGCTCTCACACCATGTCACGTGGAAGTGCAAAAGAGGTGCCAACATGGAGCCCAGACATTGGTGCCATCCTCATAAACAGGCCTGTGAACAGCCTCACATTTGGCTCTCCCACTCTTCTTATTGGTGCCACGTTGAAATATGGCTGTCTACCGGGGTGGTAGTCCTCCACAGCATAGCAGTCTGTGAAACATAATTAGTTCTCTACTTGGGACTTATCACTTAGTACAGCCATGTGCTGCTTAAGAAAAGATGTGAGGAAACTAGACACAGAGGCGGACCACTACTCCACACACACTGAACCAACCTGTAGGTTGTGATGTTTCATCCAGGCTCAATTGGAAAAGCCATAAGAATCCTAAAACGTTGAGCACAATCAAAGAGAATATGTATACCACTACACAGAAAGGCTACTTCCCAGATAACGTCTATTTTATCTGGGGAAACCATAGTCAGACTTGAAAGCCACTTCCAGTGGAAGTATTTGTACAGCCTCTTCTCTTGATACTACAGGAGCTTTGGAACATATTGACTGCATTTGCGTCAGAGGAGAAAAGTAAGATAAATCGCTGAGGGAACTTTGAGAAGTTGTTTCAGGTCGATCTCGCCGTTATGTTAAAATGAAAAAGTCTGATGTATTATAATGAGCTTTCTGTTTGGAAAAAACACCACGGACTAGATAGAACAGAAAGATACAAGACAAACAACAACGGCAGTATGTCAAAGATGGCTATTCAAGGCAGCGATATCAGACATCAGTGGTTGAGTAGTTTGAATTGTATTATAGAATTTGAAACTGGCTTTGCCACCGCCGAGCAGAGAGTATGTTGTATGCCCATTTCTCATTCGCCCATTGTGATGGATCTCCCTTGCATTACAGACAATAATTAACAAAACTATCCGCCCAACTTGACCCTGCATGCAGTATATTCACTCATTTGTCATGATTTGCTGTCAGAGAAAATGTGTTTTCGGCACGTTGTGTTGCAGCCAATTTTGTTCTCATACACCTCCATTGCTCCTGCAGGTTATTCCTGTCTTTTCTCCTGGATAGCGCTGTCCTGTGGGATTCATTAAACGCAGGATTAGCCATTGACAGAATCTGCGTAAATCTCCCCATGGAGGGTGGTGGGAGAGAGGAGGTCCACTTTCCCCTCTTTCTTCATCTGAGGATTAAGGAGATTAAGGACCAAAGTGTTGATGGAGGGAACAAAAAGAGAGCATTTCTATAACTCGACTGGGGGCAGAGAGAGAGAAATCACGTCTGCTGCTTTCCTTCATTGATCCAAGATGTTTTACCAGCTCCCTTTTCCCTGGGTTGATAGAAAGGGAAAGGGAAAGGGAAAGGGGATAGCTAGTCAGTTGTGCAATTGAATGCATTCAACTGAAATGTGTCTTCCGCATTTAAACCAACCCCTCTGAATCAGAGAGATGGGGCCTTGAGTTTCTGTGCTTAGAGGGCAGTCTGAGCATCTTCCTCTAATGGACAGATCGGAGTCTGTGTGTCTGTCTGTGTCTGTGTCTGTGCGTGTGTCTGTGCGTGACCTCATGTATTACTAGGCCTGCTAGAGCAAAGGACTATGGTTTTGGGGATGACGTTTCACATGTGTTGTACTGTACATCCACCAAGCCCAATTTGATTTGAAAAAATAAATATAATTTTGATTGGCTTGCTTGTTAGATGCTCCCCTGTCAGTCTTTAGAGAGAAAAGAATGAGCAGCTGTAAGCAAACCGTGAATATCGGGGATGGCAGCAACCTTTGCGCATTTGGAAACCAGTTGCCTTTGTAGTGGCCTTGGTTGTGCGGGCAGCTTCTCTCTTTCTCATGAGAGAGCGGCATCCTGAGAGAGTATACCATCTCCTGAGACAGAGGAAGCCCAATTGAAGATTACTATGTTTAGCACAGAGATGATCATTCTTAATTCCCAAGGGTGGATGATGAGACCAGAAGGGTTTCATCATCTGTTTTTCAATTATTTTTTAAGGTGCTGGAAAACATATCAATCAGCCAGAGATGGGATATTAAAGTTTAGAGTAAAGGGGACCCTTTAGTTGTCTCTAATGAGGGCTTACAGGCAAATCTTCAATTGAATGCTTATTACTTCCTGCTTTAGTGTTCCCAGCCCATGTCATCACTCTCTCCCCTTCCTGCTGCAGTAAATAAATTAAAACAGCTCCTTTCAAATGCTGATGACTGAAACCAAGATGTTATTATGGAGATGTTCATTCAGATTGCCACGGTGCTCGAGAATCCACTTTTTTTCTGCATGAAAGCAGAGACAAAATCATGTATTTAGGCAGTATTACTAATGTGATGGAAAAGAAGCTAACACAGCCCAGCACACATGTTCACAGTGCCATGGATTGGAGAGTGATAGATACACACATTCCCTGTCAGAGAGAGAGAGAGCTGTAACTCACTAATCATTCCATCTCATATTTGAATCCTTTCTTCAACCCTCACTTTTTGCCGTTGCACTAAGAGGACTCGTCTTCTGTTTCTTGTCTCGGCTCGCATACTGCTCAGTGAGCCCCACAGCTCACCGTGTGATCAGATCTACTGTATGTCTAGTGGTATTTCCCAGCAGGCATTGCTTCTGTCCTACTGTGTCTTACACTCTCATTCTCCCCCACAGTTACTGCTTTCATTCCTCTAGTGCAGTGCTCTCCTGCCCTCATGACAAAGAGTAATGCTTTCAATATGGCAGAGCATATAGTACCACATCAGCTCATCATATTAGAATGATACCGATAATGATGTGGGGAATACAGCATTTGTGACCGCACAATTACCACTTGGTGGCGGAGAGTAACAGAATCTTACCCCATAGGTGCAAACTGACAGCGGGAACATAGAAGCAATTCTTAAATTGCCATTTGAGTGTCCTAACTGGTTAAATTGGAAACAAGTCTTAAAAGGAGGGATTTGCAGTGTAGTTTTTCCTGTGTGAAAGAGATAAATTACAGTAATGTTCTCAACAAGTATCTTCTATTTGATCAATGAGAGTGTATTCTCTATTGTAACAGCGACAACAGTATTATTGTATGACTGATTTACTTTACATTTTAGTGACAAAAGATTTTCCGCCTTGGGATTTGGTGCCAGAATTCCACCCAATTATGAGGTGAGTATTATCTTGTTTAGTTGTTATAATATTTCCCCACACTGCTTATTTTCCTCCATCCTCTCTCCTCTTGGTATTTGCCCATGCCCTGAGTCTATATATTGAACGGGCTGATTGCCCTATATCCTGACACCATTCGTCACTCTGTCAAAATCTCACATTTCAAATTCATAATTGAGTTTATTTTTATTCACAAGCCACTTCTCTGGAAATACCAACCTGTCCCCGAGAAAATAACATGTTCTGAGGAATTAGAATAATGGAGCAAGGCTCCTTGGTGTTGATGGCCACTTGTCAGAAGGTTTTAGGAGCGAGAGAGGGGCGTTGTTTTAGCAGATTTGGCATGGAGAACAGAGATCTGGCTGTTGTTTTAACTAGCACCCTGGGGAGAGGGTTTGAAGTGCCGCGCACACACACACACACACACACACCGCTTCCTTCGACACACACACACACACACACACACACACACACACACACACACACACACACACACACACACACACACACACACACACACACACACACACACACACACACACACACACACACACACACACACACACACACACACACACACACACACACACACACACACACACACACACACACACACACACACACACACACACACACACACACACATCGCTTTCAGACACACAGACTGCTTCCAGAGATGGAGAGTCACAGGCACACTGAAGTACTGGCAGGTCAACAGACCGAGAAAAGATCAAATAAGGCTATCAGGATCTGCTTCTGTTCTGTTCTGTGCATTGGCTTATAAATAGTCTTGCCTACTGTAAGTTCTGTAATTATGACTTAAGGACATCTGTCTTGTCAAAGGTATAGAATAGAAAAGGATAGAAAAATGCCACGTCTGAACACTTTCTGTACCCCAGGCTGCTAAAATGCTATAAAACCAAATCTGTAAATTCTGTATTGTTGCTGTCACTTAGAATAGTCCAAGAGCCCAAAGCTGTTGTATTTACCCAAAATAGTAAAAGCTCTCAAAAGGCTGTGTGGCTGTGGCTTTGTTCAATAAGATAACTGGACCACTTTGTATCAGGAACAGGGTCATTCTCATACTCAAAGTAACCTTTATGTGGATTTATGGTCCTATATTTTCATTTATTCCACCCCTACTCCAGACATTCAAAAGATCGTAAAATGTGGACTGAAATAAATGAGTGTCCTTGAAGACCCCAGTTGTATTTTGAATGAGGCATAGGGATTTTGTGTCTACCCTAATTTCCAGTACAACAGTGTCTGACCTTGTTTTATTTCCCAACAAACAGGTGTCCCATGACTTTGCCATCAATTTCAACCCAGAGGACGATGAATGTGAAGGTAACAGAGATGAAGCCTCCTCTGGGTACCTTATACTTCTGAACATCTCAGCAGCTCTGCTCGACCCTCCATCAATCTCTACCGCTGACATTTTACAATGAAACATTTGCATACTGGATAGCATGTGGAGCATGAGAGTGCTTTCCCCGCTCTCAGAATCCATCTTTAATGGACACAGAGCACTACAAATTTACATTTCCAGTAATACTTTGTCCCTTAGTTATTTTGCTCCAGCCCACCCGTCTCCCTCCTTTCCTTCCTCAATGTGCTACTTTAAGGCGTGTACCCACAGTAGAACGTCTGTGTTTGTGTGTGTGATCAGAGATTCAGGGGGTGGTGGAGGCCTACCAGAACTGTCTGCCTAAGATCCAGCTGTATGGCCCCACCAACGTCTCTCCCATCATCAGCAGGATAGCCAAGCTTTCAGCAGGAGAGGAGACCATCAAAGATGCCTCAGTAAGTGTCCCTTTACTGCTGTAATGGAGTGATGTACAGTACAGGCCTGCATGATATGGAGAAAAATATGTATGATGTATGATTGTGTAGAAATTAAAAACATGATAGCGATGTCATTCACTATTAAATGTTTTTGTCTAATTAAGTGATAATGCCCGAGAAGCCGTGTTTGGAGGATATTGGCACGGGTGTTAGTCTCGGGCCTGCAAACGGTGCCAATATATCCGCCAAACACCGTATTTGAGGGAATTATCTATTGACATTTGTTCTACATGTTCATTGTCATGCTGACTGGCAACGTTCTTATCCCCTTATTGCTAGCTAGCCAACTTGGGCTAACAGTCACAAACAGTGCAGCCAGAGTGACATAAGTAGCTGCATTTGTTTATTTAAACTGTTTTCTAGTGACATTTGGATACAGCCATACCAATGAGCCATTTCGCCTGGCATAGAACATTTGCTCTCTCACCAGTACACTGTTTGGAGGAGCTAGCCAATGACACAGCTAGCACAATTACTTCAAACTGAAGCTGGAAAGACAAATGTAAACGATGTACGTGGAGAGTCGGGAAGCAAGTTCAGGGAGTGAATACATTTAATAAATGACAATACAGCGCACCGATATGGAACAGGAACAATGACGACTGGGGAAGAAACCAAAGGGAGTGACATATGTAGGGCAGGTAATCAGGGAGGTGATGGAGTCCAGGTGAGTGTCATTATGCGCAGATGCGCATAAGGCTGGTGACAGGTGTGCGCCATAACGAGCACCCTGGTGACCACAGACAGCAAGGTTTATAAAAATATCTGCTGTTGAAAACCTAAAAGAAATGGGAGATAATGTCTAGATGCTTTTTACAGTGGAGATTAAGTTTATAAATTGTCTGGCTGGGCTGATGAGACAGTGGATTGCGCAGTGAGATGGAACAGTAAATAGGCATTTCATAGCTTTAGCCGGTGGTAACTTGTGAAATAGACACCGGCAGGAACTCGATTTTAACCAATCAGCATCCAGGATTAGACCAACCCATTGTATAAATCTGTTATAATTTATTGAGGTTCTGCATAAGCACCTTTAAAATCTCTCAATGAAACGTGGTAAGGATTGAGTTAACAAGAATGCCCAAGGCCTTTAATATCAATGTTTTCCTACATTAGTTTGCCCTCTGGCTATTCCCAGTACATTTGAAACACTTTTCCATCATTCTGTCCGTTTCTTCTCCTTCGTCCTTGTACTGATCTTCATTTATTATTCAATCATCCCTTCTTCTGATCAGTAAATGAGACCAAAGGATCAATGCAAAAAGAATTCAGGACATGAGTTAAAACTGCAGCCGGGGCACTTTAATCCCTAAGGACTCATGGGGCATCTGAGAGGAGAATACATAGGAATAGGATGATACCCAGTCAGTTAGGAAAGCTAAGGCTAGCTTTTTCAAACAGAAATTTGCTTCCTGTAGCACTAATTCCAAAAAGTTTTGGGACACTGTAAAGTCCATGGAGAATAGAAGCACATCCTCCCAGCTGCCCACTGCACTGAGGCTAGGAAACTCTGTCACCACCGATAAATCTATGATAATCGATCATGTCAATAAGCATTTTTCTACGGCTGGCCATGCTTTCCACCTGGCTACCCATACCCCGGCCAACATCTCAGCACCCCCTGCAGCAACTTGCCCAAGCCCCTCCCCACGCTTCTCCTTCTCCTTCACCCAAATCCAGACAGTTGATGTTCTGAAAGAGCTGCAAAATCTGGATCCCTCCAAATCAGCTGGGGTAGACAATCTGGACCCTCTCTTTCTAAAATGATCAGCCGAAATTGTTGCAACCGCTATTACTAGCCTATTCAACCTCTCTTTCGTATCGTCTGAGATCCCCAAAGATTGGAAATCTGCCAAAGTCATCCCCCTCTTCAAAGGGGGAGACACTCTAGACCCAAACTGTTATAGACCTATATCCATCCTGCCCTGCCTTTCAAAAATCTTCAAAAGCTAAGTTAACAAACAGATCACTGACCATTTAGAATCCCAACGTACCTTCTCCACTATCCAATCTGGTTTCCAAGCTGGTCATGGGTTCACCTCAGACGATATCATGGTCATGGGTGCACCTAAACGATATCATATCCGCCATCGATGAAAGACAGTACTGTGCAGTCGTCTTCATCGACCTGGCCAAGGCTTTCGACTCTGTCAATCACCTCATTTTTATCGGCAGACTCAATAGCCTTGGCTTCTCAAATGACTGCCTCACCTGGTTCACCAACTACTTCTCAGATAGAGTTCAGTGTGTCAAATCGGAGGGCCTGTTGTCCGTGTCTATGGGGGTGCCACAGGGTTCAATTCTCGGACCGACTCTTTTCTCTGTATATATCAATGATGTCGCTCTTGCTGCTGGTGATTCTCTGATCCACCTCTACGCAGACGACACCATTCTGTATAGATCTGGCCCTTCTTTGGACACTGTGCTAACAAACCGCCAAACAAGCTTCAATGCCATACAACACTCCTTCCGTGGCCTCCAACTGCTTTTAAATGCTAGTAAAACTAAGTGCATGCTCTTCAACCGATTGCTGCCCGCACCCTCCCGCCCGACTAGCATCACTACTCTGGACAGATCTGACCTAGAATATGTGGACAACTACAAATACCTAGGTGTCTGGTTAGACTGTAAACTCTCCATCCATATTAAACATCTCCAATCCAAAATCAAATCTAGAATCAGCTTTCTATTTCGCAACAAAGCCTCCTTCACTCACGCCTCCAAACGTACCCTAGTAAAAATGACTATCCTACCGATCCTCGACTTCGGCGATGTCATCTACAAAATAGCTTCCAATACTCTACTCAGCAAACTGGATGCAGTCTATCACAGTGCCATCCATTTTGTTACCAAATCCCCTTATACCACCCACCACTGCGACCCGTATGCTCTAGTCGGCTGGCCCTCGCTACATATTCATCGCCAGACCCACTGGCTCCAGGTCATCTATAAGTCTATGCTAGGTAAAGCCCCGCCTTATCTCAGCTCACTGGTCACCATAGCAACACCCACCCGTAGCACGCGCTCCAGCAGGTATATTTCACTGGTCATCCCCAAAGCCAACACTTACTTTGGCCACCTTTCCTTCCAGTTCTCTGCTGCCAGTGACTGGAACGAATTGCAAAAATCACTGAAGCTGGAGTCTTATATCTCCCTCTCTAACTTTAAGCATCAGCTGTCAAAGCAACTTACCGATCCCTGTACCTGTACACAGCCAATCTGTAAATAGCACACTCAACTTTCTCATCCCCATATTATTACTTACCCTCTTGCTATTTTGCACCAGAGTATCTCTACTTGTACATCATCATCTGCACATCTATCACTCCAGTGTTAATGCTAAATTGTAATTATTTCACCTCTATTGCCTATTTATTTTCTACCTCCCTACTCTTCTACATTTGCACACACTGTACATAGATTTTTAATATTTTTTTTTCTATTGTGTTATTGACTGTACGTTTGTTTGCTTGTAACTCTGTGTTGTTCTTTTTGTCACACTGCTTTGCTTTATCTTGGCCAGGTCGCAGTTGTAAATGAGAACATGTTCTCAACTGCTACCTGGTTAAAAAAAGGTGGGGGAAAAAATAAAATACACTTATAGACCTCATATGTAAAATTCTTAGGCAAATGTAGGATATCTGTAGATGTTGAGGATTTTCTCATTCATATTGATATCCTGCAGGGAGAGAGAGAGGTGTTGATGGGACTAGAGATTAATACATTATTACTTTTCTCAGTGGGAGCAGTCAGATTTCAGAGGATAATGTGTTACACACAGACAAACCAAGGGCACTGAAGTGTGTGGTGACCAAAGGTTAACACGCGACCGCAACCCTCTCCTCTTTCCTCTCACCTCCAGCGTTACCACATCCTGCTGATCCTCACGGACGGCGTGGTGACAGACATGGCAGACACACGCGAGGCCATCGTGCGTGCCTCCTACCAGCCCCTGTCCATCATCATCGTTGGCGTGGGCAATGCAGACTTCACAGACATGCAGATCCTGGACGGGGATGACGGGGTGCTGCGCTCACCCAAAGGAGAGCCCGTCCTCAGAGACATTGTGCAGTTTGTGCCATTCAGAGACTTCAAAACGGTCAGTATAGCCCTCCTTCCCTTCCTCATTCTATGCCTCCATCCCTCCACCTTCCCTACCTCCCTCTACTCTGCTATGCCGCAGTCATATTCCAACCAAGACAAAAGAACAGAGAGGCGCGGGTCTCCAAGGTCTCAGAAACTGCAGTACTTTTTATAATAGCGATGCTGGCGGCCATTAAGTCTCACAGTGTGACCTCCAAAGCCCCTTCAGTAATAGCGTTACCCTCCAATGGGGCTTTGAAGACATGCTAACAGCCAGGCAGCCTCTCCTCTGCTAGCCTTGCCAGTGCTACAGATGGAGGAGCTTCAGAAAACCCTCCTAAGAAAATCATTTTTTGTCACCAGGAAAGAAAATCCATTAATTTAGAAAAGTAATGATGAAAAATGCAAAAAATGCCTTGATGTGATTTGTCTGTGTGCTCCCCAAAGCCCTCTTTCCTTTTGACCGCAGCCCAAACAACGGAAAACACAAATCACTCTTTCCATTCTTCCTTTGTTAGGTTAAAAAACAATTTGCCCGGAGTTTCATTGGATTTAGGTGCCACTGAAAATGATTGCTTTAACCCTTTGGGGTCTTGTGCCAGAACTGTCCAGACTAAAGCTGTGTTCTGTTTTTCACAGGCCTCGCCTGCTGCCTTGGCGAAATGTGTCCTTGCGGAGGTACCCAACCAGGTGGTGGAGTACTACAGTCACAAGGCCATCTGCCCCATGCCGCCCGTCCCATCATGTGACTCTCCCACCTCCCTTGCCAACACCCCTACAGAATCATTGCCAGCAGTGGGGACCACGGCCTGACCACATCTCAGTCCAGCAGAGAGAGAGAGAGAGGATGCAGATTGCTGCTCTGGACCAAGAACCATGGTCATTAATATTAGTGTTGTTATCATTCCTTTTTCATTCGTACAGTGTTCACACACAGACTGGAATCTGAAACCTTTGGATTGTTTTCTCTCTCCGTTCGGATCATGTCAGTCTGCCTGGCTGTGCATCCATCTGCCTGTTCAGCATGATGCTGGAGGATGCATGCAGGTGAATCCCTCCCAGAGTTGATCAACTATGGTCACAGGCTTTCTGTCCCCTTCTGCCCTGATACTGGCACCTCGGCCCTCAGCTGATTTTTTTTATGACCTTCAAGGCTCTCCAAGGCTTCAGTCTGCTTCTCTTCTGTGTTCATTTTGCTCTGCTGTGTCACTCTTAAGTCTTACTGCCCATCACTGGTATTGTCTGAAGAGCCTGTCAACTGAAGGATTGGGGCAGGGGGGGGATCTAAACATATCAAACCACATGAGTCTTTCAATTATGAGGAAAGAGATTTAGGTAACACTTTATTTTACTTTTCCTACATGATGCCTGCACAGAAAAGGTTTGGACACACCTACTCATTCAAGGGTTTTTCTTTATTTTTAACTTTTTTCTACATTGTAGAATAATAGCGGAGACATCAAAACTATGAAATAACACAAGGAATCATGAACTAACCAAAAAAGTGTTAAACAAATCAAATCAAAATATATTTAATATGTTATATTCTTCAAAGTAGCCACCCTTTGCCTTGATGATAGCTTAGCACACTCTTGGCATTATCTCAACCAGCTTCATGAGGTAGTCGCCTGAAATGCATTTCAATTAACAGGTGTGCCTTGTTAATTTGTGGAATTTCTTTCCTTCTTAATGCGTTTGAGTCAATAAGTTGTGTTGTGACAAGGTAGGGGTGGTATACAGGAGATAGCCCTATTTGGTAACAGACCAAGTCCATATTATTACAAGAACAACTCAAATAAGCAATTAGAAATGACATTCCATCATTACTTTAAGACATGAAGGTCAGTCAATCCAGTAAAATTGCAGTCGCAAAAACCATCAAGAGTTAACTGCACTTCAGATTGCAGCCCAAATAAATGCTTCACAGAGTTCAAGTAACAGACATCTCAAAAACCACTGTTCAGAGGAGACTGTGTAAATCAGGCCTTCATGGTCGAATTTCTGCAAAGAAACCACTACTAAAGGACACCAATAAGAAGAAGAAACTTGCTTGGGCAAAGAAACACTAGCAATGGACATCAGACCGGTGGAAAAATGGCATTTGAGATTTTTGGTTCCAACTGCTCTGTATTTGTGAGAAGCAGAGTAGGTGAACAGATGAACAGACTCTGCATGTGTGGTTCCCACCGTGAAGCATGGAGGAGGAGGTGTGATGGTGTGGCGGTGCTTTGCTGGTGACACTGGCAGTGAATTATTTAGTATTCAAGGCAGACTTAACCAGCATGGCGACCACAGCATTCTGCAGCGATATGCCATCCTATCTGTGTTGCGCTTAGGGGAACTATCATTTGTTTTTCGACAGGAGAATGACCCAAAACACACCTCCAGGTTGTGTAAGGGCTATTTGACAAAGGAGAGTGCTGGAGTGCTGCATCAGATGACCTGGCCTCCACAATCACCCGACCTCAACCCAATTGAGATGGTTTGGGATGAGTTGGACCGCAGAGTCAAGGAAAAGCAGCCAACAAGTGCTCAGCATATGTGGAAAATCCTTCAAAAGCATTCCTCATGACAGCAAAGCTGTCATCAAGGCAAAGGGTGGCTACTTTGAAGAATCTAAAATATATTTTGATTTGTTTAATACTTTTTGGGTTACTACATGATTCCATATGTGTTATTTCATTGTTTTGATGTCTTCACTATTATTCTACAATGTAAAAAATAGTAAAAATAAAGAAAAACCCTTGAATGAGTAGGTGTGTCCAAACTTTTGACTGGTACTGTACATGCAAACTTGACATTTTGTAACATGACTCACACTAATATTACGTTACAGTACAACGTTTTAAAGCTTAGTGATTTTTTACAGATTATGCGATGTGACGTACATACATGTTATGTCAATCTTTATAATAACCTTATGCAGGCATGATGGCAGAGCGTTCAAATAAAATGTTACAGAAGTGTATACATGATAAATAAGTCAACAAATATAAACAAATATACGTACAGTGTAAATGAATGATAAAGTTCTACATCAAGATAAATCAGATCTTTATCAACTGTCATGCCCATTACCTCCATATGAAGCAAACCTTAGGGATTTATCTTATTCTCAACCTAACCTATCTGGAGCCTTAGCCAGTTACTTTTCTTAACTGAATTACCCAGGAACATTTTAAATAGGGCTCTTCATGGTGTTTGTATCACAAGGCTGTACGATATTGTAGGTCTTTCAAAAGAATTCTTATTCCAATGAGATAACCCTGCATCTCATTACTCATGTGAACGACCTCACTGCACTGTCTAGTAAAGAATCTAAATAGGGTGGAATGTATATGATTTCTATTGTTTGACGAGTGCAAATGTCACAGGAGTACACTTTGACATTAATGAGAGAAGACCAGAGAGTGGGATCATGGCCTTGTATTCATTTTGACTTGTTTGGATGAGATGCTGCTGACTTATGGTAAGCAGCTTTACATGCACATCCCTCCATGATTGATATGTACTGTAACCATTTTCTTCCCTTTAGGAACTATTTTGTTCTCTCTGTTGACACTTTGACTTGTTGATTGCATAAATCATGGGTAAGAAGTCTTGCACGTAGTTCCATAAACTTCTTCTGCTAAACATTCTACTGACGTAGTTTAGGTGCATCAGGTATCCACGTCAGATATGATGCAAACAGAGGTAACCTGAATCACTGAAATCGTATTATTTTGTCTGCCCATATTTTTACATACACTAAGAATAACACCTAAAAACAGGTTGCATTCAGTATAAAGATTGCAAATGTTTGCTCATAATGGAGAAATACCATGAAGATTACATCACAGTTGTCTGGGATATTGTAAAACTAGCCCTAATCCTCATCAGTACATTTCTCTGGACTGTGACAACCACATGCAGGCTGGGATTCAATTGAACCCGCCATAGATGGTCAATTAGCATAATATGGGTTTCTAGATTTTGATGCCAGTCCGTGCCATTGCCTCTGTCTCCTTTGTTGATGCGACTTTGTAATTATCAAGTTCACTTTGGCTTCTCCCTCAATACTTGCATCTCTCCCAGATGGCCCATGTGCTCTTATGTACATAACCGTGGCTAAACTCCCCCGGTACAGTGCTCCTGTGTGCTGTGCTCTGAGCTCCTTTGAAGAACAGTGAGTGTGTATCTGTCACTAAGGACCACAAGCTTCGGCCTATTGATTCAGGACGCCCAGATCTGGAGTCCTCCTTGATCAGCTGAATGTAAATAACCCTGGGTGGACTTTCATCTACACACTGGCGCTCTGCAGTGTGACGTGTAGGATGGGGAAATGGATGTAGAACATTTGCCAATTTTCTGTTGGACTGAGTTCTGACATCAATGGTAATATATTGAAGTACTTTATATTTATTAAATTAATGATTTGTTTGTTTTTGTTTGGATATCTATTATGTGTTTGTTTGAATATGATGACACCATTTCTCAAGATGGCACACTGCCATGGATTTATTCATCACATGGATGGATATCTCATTTTTAGGATTACTGTTGTGCAATGGCAGGAAACCTTATCTATCAGATCTATATTGAGAAATGTATGAATCATTGGCAAGATGATGGGGTACACTGTTATCCGTTACAGCCCCTTGGTCCATATCTTTATTGCACAAGCTAAAACAGTGTGCATTTTCATAAAACTGGCTTGTGCGCAGCCCAACATATGCGCACACTAAGACCATACGTTCATTACACACTCCGAGCAACAGCAAGTGATATCATGCTGATATGAATCAGTATTCCTGTTCCTGAAGGGGAACGGGATTTGAATATCATATGCTCAAGTCACAAGTATCAGCACCTTTCTGATGTTTCTTTGCTGTGCTGTACTGTTGTTCCCACCCTGGACAACATGGTCCTGGACAACATGGCTCATTATGTAATGTTGCCCTCAGGCACAAGCCAAAGCACTCTCCATCAACTCAAATCAACCTTTGCTTAGTTCATTTTCAGAATAAACCCTTTAGACCAAATGCAGTTAGTTGCAGGTATTTCTAACCCTGATGCATACTGTGTCTAGCAGTATTGATTTCGATGGTGGATGTCTCCTTTAAAATATTTATGCAGGGAGAATGACTGTTTTTAAATGAGCACTGCAAAGAGTGCATAATCTGAGGTATTTATTTTACATTCACCACTGACAAACATGGGCTTTAAACACTACTGTACTATGGGTGGAAGGTAATAGAGGCTAGTCTATTGCCCTGCTGTGTATTCCCTAAACTACTGGATGATTTTGAGGTCATAGATATATTTTATTTCGAAAAAGAGAATTCATTGCATGCTTACTTCTGTTGTTAAGATGTGTTGTACATTCCTTTGGAGTACGATATGCTGATAGGCAAGCCTGCATTTGCACAAACGTCTGTTCATGTTGTGGATGCTCTCTTTATCTTGCATTTAGGCCAATAAATCCAGTCAACTGCATGATAGTGTCTGTGATGTCTCATCCTTGTGAAAAAAAAGTGGAAATATTCGCCTCTATTCTTCTTCCATGGTTTTTAAGTGGAAAAACGAAATAAAGATTTAGTACTTATTGCCATTTGATTTGATCGTTATTCTCTCATTCGATTCAGGTTATCAGGTTGTGGGAAATTACAGCATATCTTTTGGGGGTAGTAAGACAATATTGGATAATATGTTGCTACAATAGGAATTTATCACAGATTTCTATTACATTGGGCCCTGTGAGTCCCACATCTGACTCAAAGCACTTACTGATGCCTTTAAACCACCAGAGAGATGGAGTGACATCCCCTGTTCATTTTCTGTGACCTATAACATGTTTTTTGCCTTGTGGTTCAATTTAAATGGGAAAGAGGAATACAATTGAGAGAGGAATGCAGCAGTCTTTTGAGAGACGCAATCTCTGCTATCGTATGATTTCCCCGGTGTGGCGGAAGCTTTGGACGGGATACTCCATGCACACGCTCACCGTGGCCGGGTCAGCGAGGATGAGGCTGTATAGCGTCAGTACATGTAATGGGGGTGAATACTGCTCCTTCAGACAGTTCCTTTCATTCAACGGCTATTGTGCGAGAGCGCTGCATAGCGGCTGTTTCCATGGTGACAGGGATTTGTGCGAATACCTATGTTTGGAGAAAACCAGGGACAGAGATGGGGGGGGGAGTGGTTGAGGGCTCGGTGCGGAATAGAGTGAAGTTTTCCTTTAAATACTTTTTTTTTTTAAACAGAAGCCTTGACTGACTGTTGTTCAGTGCCCTCACAAGGCCAGATAGAATCCGCAAGCCACCCCAGCTGAGCTCTATGCTCGAGGCTAAGGCTTTGCTGGCTAAAGATGCTTCTTGAAGTCTTACTGTAAAAACCCTGCTCCTTCCATCACATGGTTGTAAAGAAGTTGATTTTTAAACCTCACAACGGCAGGGCAAAGTGGTGGTAACATTGATGAAACATAATGTTGGGGTTGAAGTTATATCCTGGAAAACTGATATCCCACAATCCTGATGCTGCTCTGCCCACCATTTGAGGGGTATTGGATTCCTCCAGCAAGCATGGCTGTAGGGAAGAGTGGGGTGAGTTGAGCAATTTTTTATATTCTGCATCACTCCGTCAAGGGAAATATAATATTCTTTCCCACAAAGATATATAAATATATTTCATGATCTTGTGTTCCTATTCAGAAAGTATTCAGACCCCTTGATATTTTCCACATTTTGTTACGTTACAACCTTTTTTCCCCTCATCAAACTACACACAAAAACAAAACAATTGACCGTGGCAGCTCTAGCAGGGCAGAAATTTGACGAACTGACTTGTTGGAAAGGAAATCCTATGACGGTGCCACGTTGAAAGTCACTGAGTGTATGGGGTAAGTTGAGCCGCCTACCTAACAAACACTTGGTTCTTTTTTTAAACACTTTTAACATTACCTCATATCTCAGTGATAATGCCTTGCATTACACCTGTAAGAAAACACTTCAATTTCTTCAACTTGCCATTGGCTCAACCATTGGCTCAACCATTGGCTCAACTTACACCAAGGCAAACAATTTGACTATATTAGCTCAGACAGCTACTAGGATGCACTTTCATGTTTTTTTATTTATTTTTATTTCACCTTTATTTAACCAGGTAGGCTAGTTGAGAACAAGTTCTCATTTGCAACTGCGACCTGGCCAAGATAAAGCATAGCAGTGTGAACAGACAACACAGAGTTACACATGGAGTAAACAATAAACAAGTCAATAACATGGTAGAAAAAAAGAGAATCTATATACAATGTGTGCAAAAGGCATGAGGTAGGCAATAAATCGAATAATTACAATTTAGCAGATTAACACTGGAGTGATAAATCATCAGATGATCATGTGCAAGAAGAGATACTGGTGTGCAAAAGAGCAGAAAAGTAAATAAATAAAAGCAGTATGGGGGGTGAGGTAGGTAAATTGGGTGGGTAGTTTACAGATGGACTATGTACAGCTGCAGCGATCGGTTAGCTGCTCGGATAGCAGATTTTTAAAGTTGTTGAGGGAGATAAAAGTCTCCAACTTCAGAGATTTTTGCAATTCGTTCCAGTCGCAGGCAGCAGAGAACTGGAAGGAAAGGCGTCCAAATGAGGTTTTGGCTTTAGGGATGATCAGTGAGATACACCTGCTGGAGCGCGTGTTGCGGGTGGGTGTAGCCATCGTGACCAGTGAACTGAGATAAGGCGGCACTTTACCTAGCATAGCCTTGTAGATGACCTGGAGCCAGTGGGTCTGACGACGAACATGTAGCGAGGGCCAGCCGACTAGGGCATACAGGTCGCAGTGGTGGGTCGTATAAGGTGCTTTAGTAACAAAACGAATGGCACTGTGATAAACTGCATCCAGTTTGCTGAGTAGAGTATTGGAAGCTATTTTGTAGATGACATCGCCGAAGTCGAGGATCGGTAGGATAGTCAGTTTTACTAGGGTAAGTTTGGCGGCGTGAGTGAAGGAGGCTTTGTTGCGGAATAGAAAGCCGATTCTTGCTTTGATTTTGGATTGGAGATGTTTGATATGAGTCTGGAAGGAGAGTTTGCAGTCTAGCCAGACACCTAGGTACTTATAGATGTCCACATATTCTAGGTCGGAACCGTCCAGGGTGGTGATGCTAGTCGGGCGTGCGGGTGCAGGCAGCGAACGGTTGAAAAGCATGCATTTTGGTTTTACTAGCGTTTAAGAGCAGTTGGAGGCCACGGAAGGAGTGTTGTATGGCATTGAAGCTCGTTTGGAGGTTAGATAGCACAGTGTCCAAGGAAGGGCCGGAAGTATATAGAATGGTGTCGTCTGCGTAGAGGTGGATCAGGGAATCGCCCGCAGCAAGAGCAACATCATTGATGTATACAGAGAAAAGAGTCGGCCCGAGAATTGAACCCTGTGGTACCCCCATAGAGACTGCCAGAGGACCGGACAACATGCCCTCCGATTTGACACACTGAACTCTGTCTGCAAAGTAGTTGGTGAACCAGGCAAGGCAGTCATTAGAAAAACCGAGGCTACTGAGTCTGCCGATAAGAATATGGTGATTGACAGAGTCGAAAGCCTTGGCCAGGTCGATGAAGACGGCTGCACAGTAATGTCTTTTATCGATGGCGGTTATGATATCGTTTAGTACCTTGAGCGTGGCTGAGGTGCACCCATGACCGGCTCGGAAACCGGATTGCACAGCGGAGAAGGTACGGTGGGATTCGAGATGGTCAGTGATCTGTTTGTTGACTTGGCTTTCGAAGACCTTAGATAGGCAGGGCAGGATGGATATAGGTCTGTAACAGTTTGGGTCCAGGGTGTCTCCCCCTTTGAAGAGGGGGATGACCGCGGCAGCTTTCCAATCCTTGGGGATCTCAGATGATACGAAGGAGAGGTTGAACAGGCTGATGATAGGGGGTGCGACAATGGCGGCGGACAGTTTCAGAAATAGGGGGTCCAGATTGTCAAGCCCAGCTGATTTGTATGGGTCCAGGTTTTCCAGCTCTTTCAGAACATCTGCTATCTGGATTTGGGTAAAGGAGAAGCTGGGGAGGCTTGGGCGAGTAGCAGCGGGGGGGGCGGGGCTGTTGGCCAAGGTTGGAGTCGCCAGGAGGAAGGCATGGCCAGCCATTGAGAAATGCTTGTTGAAGTCTTCGATTATCACGGATTTATCGGTGGTGACCGTGTTACCTAGCCTCAGTGCAGTGGGCAGCTGGGAGGAGGTGCTCTTGTTCTCCATGGACTTTACAGTATCCCAGAACTTTTTGGAGTTAGAGCTACAGGATGCAAATTTCTGCTTGAAAAAGCTGGCCTTTGCTTTCCTGACTGACTGCGTGTATTGGTTCCTGACTTCCCTGAACAGTTGCATATCGCGGGGGCTCTTCGATGCTATTGCAGTTCGCCACAGGATGTTTTTGTGCTGGTCGAGGGCAGTCAGGTCTGGAGTGAACCAAGGGCTATATCTGTTCTTGGTTCTGCATTTTTTGAACGGAGCATGCTTGTCTAATATGGTGAGGAAGTAACATTTAAAGAATGACCAGGCATCCTCAACTGACGGGATGAGGTCAATATCCTTCCAGGGTACCCGGGCCAGGTCGATTAGAAAGGCCTGCTCGCAGAAGTGTTTTAGGGAGCGTTTGACAGTGATGAGGGGTGGTCGTTTGACCGCGGACCCGTGGCGGATACAGGCAATGAGGCAGTGATCGCTGAGATCTTGATTGAAGACAGCAGAGGTGTATTTGGAGGGCAGGTTGGTCAGGATAATGTCTATTAGGGTGCCCATGTTTACGGATTTAGGGTTGTACCTGGTGGGTTCCTTGATGATTTGTGTGAGATTGAGGGCATCAAGCTTGGATTGTAGGACTGCCGGGGTGTTAAGCATATCCCAGTTTAGGTCACCTAACAGAACAAACTCTGAAGCTAGATGGGGAGCGATCAATTCACAGATGGTGTCCAGGGCACAGCTGGGAGCTGAGGGGGGTCGGTAGCAGGCGGCAACAGTGAGAGACTTATTTCTGGAGAGATTAATTTTTAAAATTAGAAGTTCGAATGTTAAGTTTAGGACCTCATATTGAAGCTTATAGAGACCCAACCTTATGTATAGAACAATCTTAAAAGTATCTATTTGGTTTAGATACAAGTATCATGAAACTTCTAACACAATAAATTCATTTGACTTGGTTAAAATCATTTTTTTTTTTTTACCTAACTTGTTTACCACTTTTACCATGTGGTTTCTACCGTCTCGGACTCCATTAAATGATGACCTCTTCCTAAATATCTGTTCAAATGATACATTTTGTGTATGGCTTCCTAGAAACAACGGTGGCTGAACTTACCCCACTCTCCCTTACTGTTCTCCTGTCTATATTAGCATGGATAATGAAACTGAATGGACCCATTCCTCTGTAATGGGGAAACACTCTAATCTCTCTGCAGACCCTTTGTGCCCTGATTTACAGCCACAGATCCTTCAAAGTAGGGTGGCTTTGCCTTGATGACAGCTTTGCACACTCTTGGCATTCTCTCAACCAGCTTCATGAGGTAGACACCTGGAATGCATTTAAATTAACAGGTGTGCCTTGTAAAAATAGATAGCCCTATTTGGTAAAATATCAAGTCCATATTATGGCAAGAACAGCTCAAATAATCAAAAAGAAATTACATTCCATCATTACTTAAAAAAATGTCAAGAACTTTTAAAGTTTCTTCAAGTCCAATTGAAGAAACTTTCTCTCATGAGGACCGCCACAGGAAAGGAAGACCCAGAGTTACCTCTGCTGCAGAGAATAAGTTCATTAGAGTTACCTCCGACAGAGATGGCCGCCTCGCTTCGCGTTCCTAGGAGACTATGCAGTATTTAGTTTTTTTAATGTGTTATTTCTTACATTGTTACCCCAGGAAATATTAGGTTTTATTACATACAGTTGGGAGGAACTATTGGATATAAGAGCAACGTCAACTCACCAACATTACGACCAGGAATATGACTTTCACGAAGCGGATCATCTGTTTGGTCCACCACCCAGGACAATGGATTGGATCCCAGCCGTTGACCCAAAACAACGGCACCACAGAAGGGGTAGACGGAGCGGTCTTCTGGTCAGGCTCCGTAGACGGGCACATTGCGCACTGCTCCCGAGCATACTACTCGCCAATGTCCAGTCTCTTAACAACAAGGTAGACGAAATCCGAGCAAGGGTTGCCTTCCAGAGAGACATCAGAGATGTAACGTTCTTTGTTTCACGCAAACATGGCTCACTCGGGATATGTCATCAGACTCGGTATAGCCACCTGGCTTCTTCACGCATCGCACCAACAGAAACTAACATCTCTCTGGTAAGAAGACGGGCGAGGGTGAATGGATTATGATTAACGAGACGTGGTGTGATCATAACAACATACAGGAACTCAAGTTCTTTTGTTCACCTGACCTAGAATTCCTTACAATCAAATGCCGACCGCATTATCTACCAAGAGAATTCTCTTCGATCATAATCACAGTCGTGTAAATCCCCCCCATGCAAACCCATCGACGGCCCTGAAATAACTTCATTTGACTCTATGTAAACTGGAAGCCACATATATCCTGGGGCTGCATTTATTGTAGCTGGGGATTTTAACAAGGCTAATCTGAAAACAAGGCTCCCTAAATTTTATCAGCATATCGAATGCACGACCCGGGCTGGCAAAACCCTGGATCATTATTATTCTAACTTCCACGACGCATATAAAGCCCTCCCCCGCCCTCCTTTCAAAAAATCTGACCACGACTCCATTTTGTTGCTCCCAGCCTATAGACAGAAACTAAAACAGGAAGCGCCCGTGCTCAGGTCTGTTCAACGCTGGTCCGACCAATCGGATTCCACGCTTCAAGATTGCTTCGATCACGTGGACTGGGATATGTTCCGCATAGCGTCGGACAATAACATTGATGAATACGCTGATTCGGTGAGCGAGTTTATTATTAAGTGCATCGGTGATGTTTTACCCACAGCGTCTATTAAAACATTCCCCAATCAGAAACCGTGGATTGATGGCAGCATTCGCGCAAAACTGAAAGCGCTAACCACTGCTTTTAATCAGGGCAAGGTGACCGGAAACATGACCGAATAAAAAAAAGTGTAGCTATTCCCTCCGCAAGGCAATCAAACAAGCTAAGCGTCAGTATAGAGACAAAGTAGAGACGCAATTCAACGGTTCAGACACGAGAGGAATGTGGCAGGGTCTACAGTCAATCACGGACTACAAAAGGAAAACCAGCCCCGTCGCGGACCACGATGTCTTGCTCCCAGACAAACTAAGCAACTTCTTTGCTCGCTTTGAGGACAATACAGTTTCACTGACACGGCCCGCTACCAAAACCCGCGGGCTCTCCTTCATGGCAGCCAACGCGAGTAAAACATTTAAACGTGTTAACCCTCGCAAGGCTGCCGGCCCAGACGGCCCAGAGGCTTTTTCTCAAAGAAATATGGCAAAAGTCTTAGCAGCCAAGTCAAAATTTGAAATTGATTAACAGAATTATAGAACATTGCGTAATTATGCAGTTAAATTGAATCGAAAGAAAAAAAAGTTATTTTACAACAATGCTTTTATTGATTGTAAAAATGATTCTAAAAAGGTATGGAACACAGTTAAGAGCTTACTTGGTACATCTATCTCATCATGCCCATCTAGTGTGGAGGTTGACGGGAGAATAATAACAAAACCAGTTGATATTGCCAATCATTTTGCAGATTTTTTTACAAAGAAAATGTATTTACTGAGCAACAATGTAAACATACATTCTTCCAAACAAGCTATTGTCCAATGGATTGATGATCATATTATGAGCAACAAGATCTGCTCTTTTAGTCTGCAAACGGTGTCAGTGGAGGAGGTGTTAAACCTATTGAAGTCATTACCTGATGGTAAATCTATAGGTTATGGTCTTATGGACAATTTTTTGCTTCGCTGTGCTGCTCCCCAGATTGCAGTTCCACTGAGATACATATTTAATTGGTCACTGGAAAAGGGGATGTTTGCAAATGTATGGAAGCATGCGAAACTGTGTCCTATTCTGAAAGACTGCAAAGAACCCATTACTCCTGCCAATAGTCGACCAATTAGTCTACACCCTACACTCAGTAAGATATTGGAGGGTATTGTGAGTAGACAAATATGGGAGTACATGGAAAAGAATGATCTGATTACAGCCAATCAGCATGCTTATCGCAAAAACCATTCCACTACCAATGCATTGGTTGACATGACTGACCAGTGGCTCAATGCTATGGATAATGGCAAGTTTATGGGTGTACTATTTTTAGATTTCAGTGCAGCATTTGATTTAGTGGATCATGAAATAATTTTGACAAAATTAATGCATTATGGTTTTAAGGAGGTAGCATTGAATTGGGTACAGTCATATCTAACTGACAGGAAACAGTCCACCTATATCAATGGTTCATTTTCTTCCCCTCTTGTTAAACTGTGGAATCCTGCAGGGCAGCTGCCTTGGGTCACTTCTCTATTTAATATATACCAACGACCTTCCCTATGCCTTAGCTGAAACTCAAGCTACTATATTTGCAGATGATACTACAATATATGCAGCAAGACAATCGGTTCAACAGGTACAGCAAGCTTTACAAGGAGATTTGGAGAATATTAGGGAGTGGGTTTGCCAAAACAAACTTGTTTTAAACACCAAAAAAACTAAATTATGTTTGTCTGTTCCACTAGGAAAAGGCCAAAACAGCATGGGATACAATTAAGTATGGGAGGAGTACAAATTGAAGAAGTGGCAGAAACCAAACTATTGGGAGTGCAGCTAGACAACTGCTTACCATGGTTGTCTCAAATAACTAATCTATGTAAAAAAAAAAAAATTAAAACAGCATACATAATCAGAAGGATAGCTAAATATTTACCAGCAAATAACACAAGCATTAATTGAGAGTCAGGTGAACTACTGTTCTGTGGTCTGGGGAAATGCATCATCAAGTGAAGTTAGGAGGCTGCAGAATGCACAGAACAAAGCAGCAAGGATTGTTTTAAGGTGGAGATATGGTTCTTCTGTTGCAGTCATGCGCAATGTTCTTCGTTGGTCATCAATCGATAAGGTAATTGAAAGGAACATGCTTATTTTATTTCATAATATACATCATTTAAAACGGCCAAGTTCTATTCACAAAGGTATTCAGTTGGTAAGAGACAGACATTCCGTACATACTAGGAATAGATTGTCCACCATCTATGCGTTGTCCAGACAGAAAAGAGAAATAGGCTAAAGAACATTTCGATTTAGAGCAATAAAGAAATGGAATAAATTAACTGAGCAAACCAGAAACCTTTCAATATATACATTTAAACATTATTTTAAAACAATTTAAATATAATACATAGAAATGTTGTGGGACTATAGTAGATGAAGAATCAATATTTTTTTAGATTGAGTATTTATTGGGTCAATATGTTAGTATATTATGTATGTTTGTAATAGTGTGTTATATGTGGAAATGTGTTTGTATTATAAATTGTATTGTAATGTTTAAGGACTCTTGGAAGATTAGTCCAAATGGGGACTAAAAGAGATCCAAATCAAATCAAATCAAATCCCCAGCCGCGTCCTCAGAGCATGCGCAGACTAGCTGGCTGGTGTGTTTACGGACATATTCAATCAATCCTTATCCCAGTCTGCTGTTCCCACATGCTTCAAGAGGGCCACCATTGTTCCTGTTCCCAAGAAAGCGAAGGTAACTGAGCTAAATGACTATCGCCCCGTAGCACTCACTTCCGTCATCATGAAGTGCTTTGAGAGACTAGTCAAGGACCATATCACCTCCACCCTACCTGACACCCTAGACCCACTCCAATTTGCTTACGGCCCCAATAGGTCCGCAGAAGACGCAATCGCAATCACACTGCACACTGCCCTAACCCATCTGGACAAGAGGAATACGTAAGAATGCTTAGCAGAATGCTTAGCAGAATACGTAAGAATGCTGTTCATCGACTACAGCTCAGCATTTAACACCATAGTACCCTCCAAACTCGTCCTTAAGCTCGAGACCCTGGGTCTCGACCCCGCCCTGTGCAACTGGGTCCTGGACTTCCTGACGGGCCGCCCCCAGGTGGTGAGGGTAGGTAACAACATCTCCACCCCGCTGATCCTCAACACTGGGGCCCCACAAGGGTGCGTTCTCAGCCCTCTCCTGTACTACCTGTTCCCCCATGACTGCGTGGCCATGCACGCCTCCAACGCAATCATCAAGTTTGCAGACGACACTACAGTGGTAGGCTTGATTACCAACAACGACGAGACGGCCTACAGGGAGGAGGTGAGGGCCCTTGGAGTGTGGTGTCAGGAAAATAACCTCACACTCAATGTCAACAAAACAAAGGAGATGATCGTGGACTTCAGGAAACAGCAGAGGGAGCAGCCCCCTATCCACATCGATGGGACAGTAGTGGAGAAAGTGGAAAGTTTTAAGTTCCTCGGCATACACATCACGGACAAACTGAAATGGTCCACCCACACAGACAACGTGGTGAAGAAGGCGCAGCAGCACCTCTTCAACCTCAGGAAGCTGAAGAAATTCGGCTTGTCACCAAAAACACTCACAAACGTTTACAGATGCACAATCGAGAGCATCCTATCAGGCGATATCACCGCCTGGTACGGCAACTGCTCTGCCCACAACCGTAAGTCTCTCTAGAGGGTAGTGAGGTCTGCACCACGCATCCCCGGGGGCAAACTACCTGCCCTCCAGGACACCTACACCACCCGATGTCACACACTAACACACTAAAAGATCATCAAGGACAACAACCACCCGAGCCACTGCCTGTTCACCCCGCTATCATCCAGAAGGCGAGGTCAGTACAGGTGCATCAAAGCGGGGACTGAGAGACTGAAAAACAGCTTCTATCTCAAGGCCATCAGACTGTTAAACAGCCATCACTAACATTGAGTGGCTGCTGCCAACATACTGACTCATCTCTAGCCACTTTAATAATGAAAAAATGTATGTAATAAATGTATCACTAGCCACTTTAAACAATGCCACTTTATATAATGTTTATATACCCTACATTACTCATCTCATATGTATATACTGTACTCTATACCGTCTACTGCATCTTGCCTATGCCGTTCGGCTATCGCTCATATTCTTATTCATTCCTTTACACTTGTGTATATAAGGTAGTTGTTGTGAAATTGTTAGGTTAGATTACTTGTTAAATATTACTGCATGGTCGGAACTAGAAGCACAAGCACTTCGCTACACTCGCATAACATCTGTTAACCATGTGTATGTGACAAATAAAATATGATTTGATTTGATTTGACAAATAAATGCTTCACAGAGTTCAAGTAACAGACACATCTCAACATCAACTGTTCAGAGGAGACTGCGTGAATCAGGCCTTCCTGGTCGAATTGCTGGAAAGAAACCTCTACTGAAGGACACCAATAAGTAGAAGAGACTTTCTTGGGCCAAGAAACACAAGCAATGGACATTAGACCGTTGGAAATCTGTCCTTTGGTCTGACGAGTCCAAATTTGAGATTTTTGGTTACAACCGCAGTATCTTTGTGAAACGCAGAGTAGGTGAAAGGATCATCTCCGCATGTGTAGTTCCCACTGTGAAGCATGGAGGAGGAGGTGTGATGGTGTGGGGGTGCCTTTCTGGTGACACTGTTGGTGATTTATTTAGAATTCAAGACACACTTCACCAGCATGGCTACCACAGCATTCTGCACCGATACGCCATCTCATCTCTGTTGCGCTTAGTGGGACTATCATTTGTTTTTCAACAGGACAGTGACCCAACACACCTCCAGGCTGTGTAAGGGATATTTGACCAAGAAGGAGAGTGATAGAGCTGCATCAGATGACCTGACCTCCACAATCACCCGATCTCAACCCAATTGAGATGGTTTGGGATGAGTTGGACCGCAGAGTGAAGGAAAAGCAGCCAACAAGTGCTCAGAATGTGTGGGAACTCCTTCGAGACTGTTGGAAAAGCATTCCAAGTGAACCTGGTTGAGAGAATGCCAAGAGTGTGCAAAGCTGTCATCAAGGCAACGGGTGGCTACATTGAAGAATCTGAAATATAAAATATATTTTGATTTGTTTAACACTTTTTTGGTTACTACATGATTCCATATGTGATATTTCATAGTGTTGATGTCTTCTGGGCAGCTCACGGCTTGGTTTACTTTTGTAATCCGTGATAGTTTGCAAGCCTTGCGACATCCGACGAGCATCAGAGCCAGTGTAGTAGGATTCGATCTTAGTCCTGTATTGATGCTTTGTCTGTTTGATGGTTCCTCGGAAGGCGTAGCGGGATTTCATATAAGCATCCGGATTTGTGTTCCCCTCCTTGAAAGCGGCAGCTCTAGCTTTTAGCAGATTTTTGTGCAGATGTTGCGTGTAATCCATGGCTTCTGGTATGTACGGACACTGTGGAGATTGTCAATGCCAGTGACTCATTTGGTATACTCCTTAATGCCATCAGATGAATCCCAGAACATATCAGTCTATGCTAGCGAAACAGTCCTGTAGCTTAGCATCCGCTTCATCGGACCACTTCCGTATTGAGCGCGTCACTGGTACTTCCTGTTTGCGTTTTTGCTTGCAAGCAGGAATCAGGAGGATAGAGTTAAAGTCAGATTTGCCAAATGGATGTCTTTGTGCGCGTCTCTGTGTGTGGAGTAAATGTAATCTAGAGTTTTTCCCCTCTGGTTGCACGTGACATGCTGGTAGAAATGAGGTAAAACAGATTTCAGTTTTCCTGCATTATAGCCCCCAGCCACTAGGAGCGCCACCTCTGGATTAGTATTTTCTTGTTTGCTTATAGCCTTATACAGCTTGTTGAGTGCGGTCTTAGTGCCAGCATCGGTAAAACGGCGGCCATTCTATCCATCTGTATTAAAATAGTAAAAAGTGAAGTATTTGGTCCCATATTCATAGCACGCAATGACTACATCAAGCTCGTGACTCTACAAATGTGTTGAGTGCATTTGCTGTTTGTTTTGGTTGTGTTTCAGATAACTTTGTGCTCAATAGAAATGAATGGTAAATAATGTACTGTCATTTTGGAGTCACTTTTATTGTAAATAAGAATATAATATGTTTCTAAACACTTCTACATTAATGTGAATGCTACCACGATTACGGATAATCCTGAATGAATTGTAAGTAATGATGAGTGAGAAAATTACAGAGGCCTAAATATCATACCCCCCCCCCCCATTCAGAACTATCCGTAATCATGGTGGCATACACATTAATGTAGAAACATATTCTATTATTATTTACAATGAAAGTGACTCCAAAAATGACACAATACATTATTAACCTTTAATTTCTATTTGGAACACAATAATCTGAAACACAACCGAAACAAACAGCAAATGCATCCAACAAGTTTGCAGAGTCACAAACGTGATGTAATCATACTAAACTTTTGATTACCTTAATACACATATCAATTAATTTGTACCAGTACCTTTGGTCCCCTAAAATGGGGGGACTACAGTATGCACAAAAAGTGCTGTAATTTATTAATGGTCCAGCCGATATAGATTAAAGTTGACAAGCTGAGAGTCTGCACTTTAACCTTATACTCATTGTATCATTTAAAATCTAAAGGGCTGTAGTACAGAGTCAAAACAACAACAACATTTTCACTGTCCCAATACTTTTGGAGCTCACCGTACGTACAGAGAACTTATATCATCACTCTCTCCCTATCTCTTACACACAGACGCACACATGCACACACGCACACCTCCACTAGCATCCCTTGGCTATCAAGACTTGCTGAGATTGCAACTCAAAGGTATAGTAGTTCGGATATGATGGGAGTGAAGATATACAGAATCTCTAAAATGTAGGCCCTATGTTTTATTTTCTCATTCCAATGCATACTGTAGTTATTTTATATTCTCGTGACAAATGGTACTGGCAGTATTCCAAAACGTTATCCGTGATCTGAAAGCAGCAGCAATTGCATGCTATATAACTTTGACTGCCACCAGTTTTTGGCAAACAATTTCTGTTAGAGTCAGTTGGGAGTCATCAAAGTAGAGTGATGAGAGAGTATAGTTTACAGAGCGAAGACAGCTCCGCGGGAACAACCCTGATGACAGGAGACACATCAGTTTGTCTCCTATCTAACGGATGGCTATATGGCACAGACTTTTAGTTGAGGCAAATAAACCCACAGGAATAAAGCATTGTCAACCTATTCTATCTCCCTCTTTCTCACTCACTGTCTTTTCAAGCAGACCACCATAGTCCACGACCCGTGCCCAAGATTTCCAAGGTAACCTGCCTAAATGACTATGGGCCTGATGCACTCACATCTATAGCCATAAAAGGCTTTGAAAGGCTGGTCAGGGCTCATATCCTTCGTAGCTCAGTTGGTAGAGCGTGGTGCTTGTAACGCCAGGATAGTGTGTTCGATTCCTGGGACCACCCATAAGAAAAATGTATGGACGCATGACTGTCGCTTTGTATAAAAGTGTCTGCTGAACAGCAAATATTATATCATCCTGGACACACTCCAATTAGCATACCAGATCTACAGATGATGCAATCTCTATTGCACTTGACACCTCCCTCAACCATCTGGACAAAAGGAATACCTCAGTGCCTTCGGAAAGTATTCAGACCCCTTGACTTTTTCCACATTTTGTTACGTTACAGCCTTATTCTAAAATGGATAAAATAAAACATTTTCCTCAGCAATCTACACACAATACCCCATAATGACAAAGCGTAAACAGGTTTTTAGAACTGTTTGCTAAATTATTAAAAATCAAATCAAAAACAGAAATACCTTATTTGCATAAGTATTCAGACCCTTTGCTATGAGACTTGAAATTGAGCTCAGGTGCGTTCTGTTTCCATTTCTACAACTTGATTGGAGTCCACCTGTGGTAAATTCAATTGACTGAAGAAAAAACATGAGCTGGTGCACCATTTTTTTTTAATGTAGAGGTGCTACCCTGAAGAAGGCAGAGTGATGCCTAAACGTTTACCCAGGAAATTACTGGGAGTTTATATATGGAGTGTGCGACTCTCTTTATTTTTATAGCTTAAAATTCAATTGATTGGATGTGATTTGGAAAGGCACACACCTTTCTATATAAGGTCCCACAGTTGACAGTGCATGTCAGAGCAAAAACCAAGTCATGAGGTCAAAGGAATTGTGCGTAGAGCTCCGAGACAGGATAGTGTCGAGGCTCAGATCTAGGGAAGGGTACCAAAACATTTCTGCAGCATTGAAGGTCCCCAAGAACACATTGGCCTTCATCATTCTTAAATGGAAGAAGTTTGGAACCACCAAGACTCTTCCTATAGCTGGCCGCTCGGCCAAGCTGAGCAATCGGGGGAGAAGGGCCTTGGTCAGGGAGGTGACCAAGGACCCAATGGTCACTCTGACAGAGCTCCAGATTTCCTCTGTGGAGACGGGAAAACCTTCCAGAAGGATAACCCTCTCTGCAGCACTCCACCAATCAGGCCTTTATGGTAGAGTTGCTAGACGGAAGCCACTCCTCAGTAAAAGGCACATGACAGCCTGCTTGGACTTTGCTAAAAGGCACCTTCAGACTCTCAGACCATGAGAAACAAGATTCTCTGGTCTGATGAAACTAAGATTAAACTCTCTGGAGGAAATTTGGCTCCATCCTTACGGTGGGGCATGGTGGTGGAAGCATCATGCTATGGGGATGTTTTTCAGCGGTAGGGACTGGGAGATTAGTCAGGATCAAGGGAAAGATGAACGAAGCAAAGCACAGAGAGATCCTTGATGATGTGGAAAAAGTAAAGCAGTCTGAAAACTTTCCAAGTGCTCTGTATGTAAGAACGCTGTTCATTGACTACAGCTCAGCATCCAACATAGACACCGGGACTGAACACCTCCCTCTGGATCCTAGACTTCCTGACGGGCCGCCCCAGGCGTTGAGGGTAGGCATCAACACATCCGCCACGCTGACCATCAACATGGGGGCCCCTCAAGAGGGTGTACTTATTCCCCTCCTGTAATCTCTGATGTGTTGGGGAATTATTCAGATATGGATCATGTTTCTATATTGTGGGTTATGTCTTGTCTTATCAGAAAATGGTATTCTGTTGGCTATTGCGTCATTGTGGATGTTTTACAAAAAGTGTATAGGTCTGATAAACTCACAATATTAAAACTAATTTAAATTCATATTTGAAAGACCAACCTCATTTGACATTTCAGGAGCAGGCGTATTTGCCCATAAAAAATAAAATGGTGGCGCATCTTTGTTGCTTTATCTTCTAAACTGACTTAACCTTCCCTTTCAAATGCCAGAGCAGCAATAAGCCATGGAAAAGATAGAAAGACATATTAGTGTGGGGTCTTAGATAAGCGCTTTGAAAGGTTAATTTTATTTCCCATCTTAAAAGTTCAGGGTATTAATTTCTTAATCAGGGGGCTGAATCCCGGGACATATAATTAGCCCTATTAAACAAGCCAACCAGCTATGGCTTCAATCGAAATGACTACAGGGCTGTGGAGGTTGGTTATTAGACCATCACTAGATAGCAGTGTTCAATGAGAGAAAGACTGGTTCTATTCCAATCAGTAAAGCACAACCTGAATTCATGATGTTGTAAATACAGTACACTTGTCTGACCTCTCTCCATCGATCTCATTCCTGCAGGCGGCTCAATACTGGCAATCATTATGTACTGAACAAAAATATAAACGCAACATGTAAAGTGCTGGTCCCATGTTTCGTGAGCTGAAATAAAATATCTCTGAAATGTTTCATTTAATGCACAATTTGTTTACATCCATGTTAGTGAGCATTTCTCCTTTGCCAAGATAATTCATCTACCTGACAGGTGTGGCATATCAAGAAGATGATTAAACAGAATGATCATTACACAGGTGGACCTTGTGCTGGAGACAATTAAAGGTCACTCTAAAATGTGAAGTTTTGTCACAAAGCACAATGCCACAGTTTTGAAGGAGCGTGCAATTGGCATGCTGACTGCAGGACTGTCCACTGGGATCGTCTGAGACCAGCCACCTGGACAGCTGATGAAACTGAGGAGTATTTCTGTCTGTAATAAAGCCCTTTAGTTGGTAAAAACTCATTATGATTGGCTGGGCCTGGCTCCCCAGTGGGTGGGTCTGGCTCCCAAATGAGTGGGCCTATGCCCTCCCAGGCCCACTCATGGCTGCGCCTCTGCCCTGTCATGTGAAATCCATAGATTAGGGCCTCATTTATTTATTTTAATTAAATGATTTCTTGATATGAACTGTAACTCAGTAAAAATTGTTGAAATTGTTGCATGTTGGATTTATATTTTTGTTCAGTATATTTGTTCAGAAGCAAATATAAACCTTTCTGTGGTCTGCAGTTAGGTGGGATTGAGGGCTGGTCATGGGTTAGACTAGTCATTACAGCTATTGCATTCGTGTGGCTGTAAATAGTGGATATTGAGAAGAAAAATGGAGGGTATACTTTTCCCACAGCACACGGTGCATAAGGGAGAGAGATGAACCGGTCACAAGAAAGTACTAATGTCTTTTTGAGAATAAATAATCTAATGGAGGTACCAAATGAGATTCCCCTCCAATGGTTTTCTGTCTCTGTTGGTTATAAATGGGCTTAATTTTGTCTGTCCTGGTCCTATTCCCTCACCAGATGACTAACACTACTGGATGCGTAACGTGGGCAGGCATTGGAAAAATAATTTGTTGTAATCAACAATAAACAATAGGATTCGCATAGGTAACTTGAGAACCAATGTTCTGAGCTTCTTGTTGGTCCCGCAGCACAGATAGTTGTCATAGTGTTGTAAATAGTAGGAGAAAAACTCACCTTTCAATCAAATAAATGAATGTAATTCAAGGTTGCTGTTGCTGTAGGTTTGTTACATGATAAGCAATTTACAATCAGAAAAAGAAAGCCACTTTAAGGTGGATTTATAGTCTATAGTAACTGTCTGTATAGTATGCATGTAGGCTTGTTGTATGTATGTATGATTGGACTGATCTGATTTTTAGAACTATAGTAATTGGTCCTTGACTTGTGTGATGGACATATAGGATACATCTTTCCCTCAGTTGACTCACAACATGCCTCTGATATTCATTGATTGCAACTGCAGCAAAATGCTCCCTGTTTTCAATACATGGATGTTCACCTTGTCACATCACTGTCTTGTATGTTGGTATTTTATTAGGACCCCTATTCGCTGCTGCAAAAGCAGCAGCTACTCTTCCTGGGGTCCACACAAAACATGAAATATGGCATAATACAGAAATCAATAGACAAGAACAGCTCGAGGACAGAACTACATACATTTAAATTATTAACAATGATTTTGGCAATATACATTCTATCTGCTGAGTAAACAGCGCATGGTTATAGTCCTACTGGAATTGGTTAACTTACAGTATGCTGTGGAAGGCTGCATGTGATGTGTAGACCAGTATCGTCAGTGTGCATCTCCCTTGGTTTGCAGAAAAGCCCTGACCAGTAGCAGAACCCTCCCTGAAGAGTCAACATGAATCAATGACCATATAACCTTAGCCAATTACAGTCTCACCTCTGCCCTTAGACTAGCCTCATCCCCCTCCATCAGCTCTTACTGTGACCTAAATGAAGGCCAATCCTGACCTGTGACAGAATTTTAAATGAAGGTACTGCACTCACATTAAATTAGCATTTCTGGTTGGTTACAATATGCTGCAGTACGTGTAGTAATGCATCCCAGAATAAGCCACATTTTCACTATGCTTAGTTGGGAAGAGGTATTACATATTTTTTGTTGAACAATCCTATCATGATCAACTGATGAGAATATTGAGCAAATGTAGGTAGTCCCAGCAGGTAATCCATTGTGTCCACATGACAGCATTCAATGTGATCTTTTTCTCTGAGTCAAATGTGTTTTTTGGCAAAGGGAAGGAGTGGGGAATAGTCATAGTTATTACAGCAAACAGGTCCTGTGGTAGTGATAAAGTGTTAGGCGAATATCCTAAAATGTCAGGCACATCATGAGACGCATGGGTGGAGGTCTGTTGGAACCAGAGGGAGGCAGCCTTGCTGCGATAAGCCTGAGGAGCTGCCATTCTCACTACTGTGAGTGACATCAACCTGCCTTTTAACACTCAGGCTTGGCCTGGCTTCTCATAAAAGGAGACAGAGTGGACTGGAGAGAAGTACAAATAGAATTTAGTAAACGCCAAGAACGTCACTCAGAAACTAGGGGGTATTATTCCTTAGCATTTCAGAGGCATATGCTGTAGGAGTTACAATTCCTGAATTGTTTGATATTGAGACCATTTTCAAGTGTTATATTCATTCCCCACAAATCCCATGACCGTCTGTACTGTTGATGATGGTTTACATTCAAATGATGTACGGTATCATTCTGCATGTCCTTTATTGTTTTTTTATGAGTAATAGAGAGATTCAAATAAATGCCAACATGCAGTAGGCAAGGACACCTTTTGTGTGCCTACTGTACACTTGACGTGTCCAATCTGTCTTTCAATTGTCACCTGACAGGAGTTATGAATAATATTACATCAAGTAATATTACATCTATTTACTTTGTTATATCATTTAAAACAGTGCTAAAGATCTTTCAGTGGTAAATCTCTTTGTCTAAAAAGAAAGTCTTTGAGAAACTTCCCAAAGTGAAAAGCCTAATTATTCACAGAGGGAGGTAGCAACAGTATGAGCATTTTGTGATATTTTGACAATCGCCCAACTGTCCCCAGCTGGCTGCCTCCATGTCACTTCTGACCCCTTCCTTGACCGCCACACAGGCTACCTGTCAGAACACAAACTGCACAGAGGTATACAATTGAGCATACAAGATAATAGTCCTGCTGGCTTCACGTCCCAAATAAGACTTATTTTCTTGTCATGACACTGTCATCTCCTGTTACCCCTGAACCATTCCTATTTTTTCTGTCTTGTTTTAACCACTTTACCTACTAAACAGAACTACGTTCTAATGCTTGGTACAGGTTTGTTTATTTTTTGGTTGTCATTAAGCAGACGCTCTTATCCAGAGTTACTTACAAGCTTACTGAGTGCATAAATGTTTTATTTCTTTAGTTGTTTATTCACATGCGGTATTTCTGCCACTGTTCTACGTTGTTGTTTTTGATGACACAGTTGTCCTTTATCTTGTGTTCAGTATTCATGACTTACCCCAGACACTTATACACACAGATCAGATTCAGGATTCACCTTTAAGGCATCATTGCAATGTCCTCAAGTGGTTGCTGTCAAACGGCAGACATACCCTCAGGTACTGGGACACAAGCAAACTATTCAGGAGTCAATTTGACTCTGCAAAACAATTAACCCTGTTATTATGTTGTGTTCTGCGTGACGAAGTGGCTTCAAGCCCAAGCTACGTGTAGAACGAACTCCCAAGCTGGCCCTTGTTTTCAAGATTGACGCCCAGGCAGTGAGCTGTGGAGGGAGGCAATTGACTCACTGAGACCGTGGAGGTAACTGGGCTACATAAGCACTGGCATAGAAATCATGTTCTCCTGCCAGAGCAATCACAATGCTCCTGCTCCAAATCACTTGTTTTGTCTTGTCACCGTGGTGAAGCTGTATGACCTGCAGGCCGGTCCACTGGAGTCACAATCATTCGCTTTACCCTTGTGCTGAATATTCCCCCAGCAGCCCAGAAGGTACTTAGAGACTGACAGTGTAGAAAAGCCATCCAACGACCAATGATGAAAGCCATCATTCGCTCTAATTCTCTGCCTGTGTATCTATGTATGCACTTGTGGGTATGTGCACACGAACGTGTTCGTGTGTGTCTAAAATAAAGGTAAATGCTTTGCTTCTCAAGTGTTGCTCATTGATAATTGCCCCCCTCCCCATTCTGTGATTTTGTGTTTCAGACTTTTGTTGACATGTTTGCAAATATCTGAACAATATTACAAAGTTAACTGAATGTATGGTAGAATATCTTACCAGACAACTCCATTTGGCTGTGGTTTTGCCTCACTTTCACAGAAGCCAGGAATTTCAAGGCTGTTTGTCCACTAACCTTGAAACAGTCTGCAGGCCTGTGGTCAATGTAGCAGGCCGATAGGGACACCAGTGATGACGCAGACAGGCAGGAAGAGGCGTTAGAGCCGGGTCCACATCTGATCTCCTCCACACCACAGTGGACCTGTAGAGGACCAATGGTCATTAATTACAGCCTACATTGTAGTATAGACAAGAGATTCTGGGTGGGCGTCAACAATGGAGCATCATCCAATTAATGGAATGGCAAGAAACTAAGGTATTTTATTCTTCAGTAGCTATAAGGACAGTTTTTGTTAGTTTTTTCCAAGGACATCAAAAAACATCATCGGCATGCCACTTAGGCTCAACATGGCTCTACATTTCCTGTAGTGGGCTGTCCTTAGTGTTCACTGTGATGGGTGGTACCTTTGCAGGGTTATGGAGTTTATCGATGTTGATGCCGTAACAGAAAATATCTTGAGATTCTGTATCAGACTAGTCACACAAGGTGTAGACATACGTATCTCCATGGTGTAGACTGCCTGTCGTGACGTATTTCTCTGTAGTTCAGCCAAAATCTGAAAATAATGATTACACCTAATTGAGACCTAAGATTACTACAGTCTGAAGATCTGCATCCGAGTCAACCTCCGTCACACTGCAGTTCCACAAGAAGATCTATAAAACGACAGGAAAACATGTTCTTATTTATGTTTGTTCGCTACTCCAGCTCCCCTGGAGTAAGACTCCTCCGTATAGATGTGAAAGTTTCCCTCCCATGACAGCATATGGCCCTGGTCCATGAGCTGAGGTTGCATTACACTAGAGCTGCAGTATCAGCGGTAATAATCTCAGTAACTGTATTCCCTCATTTGATATTCATAGACAGCAGGGTTGGGTGGGTTACTTTATAAATGTAATCCATTTCAGTTACTAGTTACGTGTCCAAAATTGTAATCAGTAATGTAATTTTTGGACTACTCAAACTCAGTAACCTAATCTGATTACAGATTACATTTAGATTACTTTCCCCTTAAGAAGCATTAGAAGACAAAAATGTATGTTACCAATTGAACGACATCTATTGCAGGATAAATCAATGTTAAAGTTTACATAGCTGGCCATATATGGATGTTACCTTTTACTTTATGGGTTGGTTAAGTAGGCTTTTTCTAACTCATCACTTTCTACTACATGTAATAATATGATTAAATTATATCTTTAGGGAAAGGGAGAGGGGGATACTTAGTCAGTTGTACAACTGAATGCATTCAACGGAAATGTGTCTTCCGCATGTAACCCAACCCCTCTGAATCGGAGAGGTGCGGGGGGCTGCCATAGTCGACCTCCATGTCTTCGGTGCCCCGGGGAAAAGTGGGTTAACTGACTTAATCAAGGGCAAAACGACAGATTTGAACCTTGTCAGCTCAGGGATTCGATCCAGCAAATTTTCGGAAACTGGCCCAACGCTCTAACCACTAGGCTACCTGCCGCCCCAGCTTTACATTAAAAACCAAAGTCTATCAGTATTCCAGTCATTCCAATAAATGTTATACCCGTTGATCTTCAAGAATAGGACTTGGAAATATGGAAGTATAGATTAGCCAAATTGTTTTACATGAGCATAACACAAAAACGAAGGACTTATTAGCCAGCCCTACTCTGTTGTTTATGATTTTGTTGTCATGGAGGACTGATTGGGCTCATTGATTTGAAAAATAAATGCTGCGCTCATGGAATGGCTTGCTTTGATCGCTACTGAAAAGTGCTATTTACATGTGAAAAATGAATGCCATATGCTGCATTTGCTATAGGCCTATTGTTTAACTTTTTGTTGGTGACACTTTGATATCTTGACAATATGCAGCTGTTTAAAGGGCAAATCCACAGATGAAACAATAACAAAACGGCCGCCCAGCCTCTGTTTTGGTAAAAAGCTGAGGGATGGATCTGGAGAAATATAACCACTCTCAGATTAATAGACAGAGCTATGGATGCAAGGACTGACCATTCATGATATCAAAATTATTGTTTTAACCATGTTATGAGGCTATACAGTGTGTGTTTACATTTACAAACATTGGGGGAAAACAAGCTTATATTTTAGGTTCTCATGGAGTGTGAGGCATTTATCTCATGAGGCATTTATAAGTTATATTCTTCAAGAATCAATGGATATACAGTCCCAGTCAAACGTTTGGACACACATACTCATTCAAGAGTTTTTCTTTATTTTTATTGTTTTCTACATTGTAGAATAATAGTGAAGACATCAAAATGATGAAATAACCCACATGGAATCATGTAGCAACGAAAAAAGTGTTAAACAAATAAAAATATATTTTTGATTCTTCAAAGTGGCCACCCTTTGCCTTGATGACAGCTTTGCACACTCTATGCATTCTCTCAACCAGCTTCATGAGGTAGCCACCTGGAATGCATTTCAATTAACAGGTGTGCCTTCCTCACCATTGGAAGACATAGCTTGGACTGTAGCCTACAAAAGCCTATTCCTGCTCTTATCCCGTGATCCATCAAACCCATTTGGTGTGTCATCATAGTTGTCTCTGACTTTTGGTCAGACTCGCTCAGGTGGAACAAACTTAAATTTGCACCTTTTTTCAATGCTGATTTGAATGGCATTGTGAAAAGTGTCAAATATTTTTTTCTCACAAACATCCTTTCTGAATTTAAAAGTCAGTAATCATCTAGTTTTTCAAAAGTATCTGTAATCTGATCACAATATTTTTGCTGGTAATGTACAGTGACCGTTTTTTGTAATCCCTTACATGTAATGTTATTACATGTAATCCGTTACTCCCCAACCCTGATAGACAGCAGTTGTCATATCTATTAGTAGACGTGAGTAATGTGCTGCAGATACAACAGTCCGCAGCAACACCACATTGACAAGTAATAATTCAAACTATCCTGTATTTAATTCAGTGTGCGGCTAATTATTTCCTGTTTAAAACGTGTGAGAGTGTGAAAGATTAAGAAACATTTGGAACAGACCATGAGGGCAGTAGGCTTAAGTGAGAGTAGCTGGAAGACTGCTGGCTATAATGTGCTCATTGAATTTTGATTCAAACAGTTTGGATGACAGAACCCCTATCAACTTCTGCCAGGTGTTTGCACACAGATTAGACTAGTTCTCATTTCCTTGCCAACATCCCCGCCTGGTCAAATCTGTCTCCCCTGGTTCCCCAGTCTCTTAGCTCTCCCTATGGACTACCTCCCTGGCCCATTCAGTACTCTTTCTGAGTAGGCCTACGTAATGCTGCTGTCTCTGACTATATGGGCAGTTTTTGGTCTGGAGTTTAGAGTTTTCACTGTGGTCAAAAAAACAGATGCTCTCGCAGATCCTATTGTCAGCTCAGACAATGTGTGTGTGTCTGTGTGTACACGCGTTTGTGTTTGTGCGTGCGTGTGTGCGAATGAGCGGGTTTGTGTTTGTGCGTTTGTGTGTTCCCTCCCGACCAGACTGACACACCCCTTGTGGCAACAGGACAACGATAATAATTATACATCAAGATTCATTGCACACTCCATCACAAAGAGGTAATGAGAAAGTAGTATTGTTATCCAGCGCACAGCACATTCTGTTCTCCCTCCAGCAGTGAGGTTAAACCTGTCATTAAAATGACATTTTCCTCATAAAATCAAGGGCATCATTTCCTATTTGTAAAACAAGCATAAGCTGAAAATGTTAGTAAAGCAATCAATCATGGCCAGGAGGACTTAGCAGTGAGCAGTGTAGATAGGCAGATGCGTGGATGACAGAGATATTGAATCTCAGTCTCAAGTGAAACGGAAACAAACAGTAAAGTAAACAACACAGAGTGCCCAGGGCTGATGGGGAGATTGGGAATTACAGGCCTGTTAACAGACCAAATCTATTACACTACACACAGAACTCAGCAGGAACACCATTGCTGGAACAGGAACCAGAACCTCTCAGTTTAGGACTGTTTTGTTCTGGAACCTATTTTCCCAGATCTGGTAACTCTCCTGGCATGAAGCAAAATGTTCACTGTTGTAACGGCTGTCGTCGGTGGAAGAAGGAGAGGACCAAAGCGCAGCGTGGTTAGTGTTCATCTTAATTTAATAATAAACCAAAAAACTGAACACTTCAAATACAAAAACAACAAATGTAAAAACCGAAACAGTTCTATCTGGTGCAGACACACAAAGACTGAAAACAACCACCCACAAAACCCAACAGAAAACAGGCTACCTAAATATGGTTCCCAATCAGGGACAACGAATGACAGCTGCCTCTGATTGAGAACCATATCAGGCCAAACACAGAAAACCGACACAGAAATAGAAAACATAGATTACCCACCCAACTCACGCCCTGACCACACTAAAACAAAGAAAATACAAAAGAACTATGGTCAGAACGTGACAGTACCCCCCCCCCACACAAGGTACGGACTCCGGCCGCAAAACCTGAACCTATAGGGGAGGGTCTGGGTGGGCATTTGTCCGCGGCGGCGGCTCTGGCGCAGGACGTGGACCCCACTCCACCATAGTCTTTGTCCGCTTTAGTGGCTTCCTAGGAACGGCAACCCTTGCCGCCGACCTTGGCCTGGGAACCCAACTAAAGGACCCCACTGGACTGAGGGGCAGCTCCGGACTGAGGGGCAGCTCCGGACTGAGGGGCAGCTCCGGACTGAGGGGCAGCTCCGGACTGAGGGGCAGCTCAGGACTGAGGGGTAGCTCAGGACTGAAAGGCAGCTCCGGACTCGCCCCCTCAAAACTTGAGACATCTGTGACATTGTGTTGTGTGACAAAAGTGCACATTTTAGAGTGGACTTTCATTGTCTCCAGCACAAGGTGCACCTGTGTAATGATCATGCTGTTTAATCATCTTCTTAATATGGCAAAACAAATTTGTGCACAACATTTTGAGAAATACGTTTTTTGTGGGTATGGAACATTTCTGGGATCTTTTATTTCAGCTCATGAAACATTGGACCAACAATTTACAAGTTGCGTTTATATTTTTGTTCAGTGTACTTAACTTTCCCATCGAAATACTCTCCTTCAGAAAATAGAAAGGACAAGAGCCAGACTCTACACGTTGGAAGTTGATATTACCTCTACTGCTTCAGTCAATGACTGAAACACACGATCTCATCCACTGATGGACAGGTCAGTAACTTCTACAACTAAAACACCCCTCCATTGACTGAGACATACGTACATGTTTCATACATCTACAGCAAGTGGATACCCACAAAAAGGTCAAACATATTGGTTTTGTTGACCACGCTTTTTCTTTTGTGTTGTTTGGGGTTCAGATAACACATTTAATCTCATGTTCAAACCTCTTTCGTGAATGATACGTGGCCACAATAGCTTTATGTGAAATGTGGACGTGAAATCCGTAAGCAGGAAATTGTATTTTTCAGAGGCAATCTGTTAGGCTTACTGTACCAGAGACTGATGCTATGATGTAGTTTAAATGTCATGGAACCCCGGCTTGTGACAGACACCAAATGAGCAGCCATTAATCCAAAATGTATTTTGTTGCAAACTGCCATCAAGCATTGCAGGGAGAAACAGTGATAAATATGTTTGGTATACAAAATCCCATCTATAGTGAAGGGGCTAGGCAATGACAGTGCTTCCTATCTTGCTGAGCAAGAGCTGAGTAATTACCCTCACAGTTCTAGTAGGGACATTTTGTCTGCTGAACATTACAACAGCTTCCATTAGACATGTCATTCAGAGCAGTTTGTAAGGCAGAGCAAGAGTGTTCATAGAGTCCAATGACGTTCAGAGATTCATCAATGGTCCTTGTTTCCTCTCTCTCTGTCTGTCTCTCCTGTTCTCTCGCTCTCTCTCAGATTCAGATAAGCTTTATAAGCATGAATGACAAGGCCACTGTTGCTATAGCGAAGTGAGATAATGACAACAATAACAGCAAAAAAAATAGTAATGGTGATTAGAGAAAGGGGAATATATATATATAATATTACAATATATATTTTTTAAATCTCTCTCTCCTCTCCCTCCCTCTCGCTCGCTCTCTCTGTCTCCCCTCTCTCTCTCTCGCTCGCTCTCTCTGGCTCCCCTCTCTCTCTCTGGGTGTCTGAGTAATATGGAGACCCTAAAGCACTTACGGTACTCCTCCCTCCCCCCTCCCTCCCTCCCTCCCTCCCTCCCTCCCTCCCTCCCTCCCTGGTATCGAGGTTCTCTTTCCTCCCACCTCCTCCACCTCCCACTGGACAAACATTGGTTGAGTCATAGTTTCCTCATTATTACAACTTACTTTATCAATGTAATAATGTTGCTTTAATGGCACCGGAAATAGTTAGTTAAAGGTTTGGTTTATTTTAAGTTGAACTGTTTGTTGTCTGTTGAGAACTCAATAAAATATCACATAAAATGGGATGTTGATCTGACATCTTTGCCCAGTGGGGTCCTGTTATTAAGCCCCATGATCTCTGCTTCATACAATAGATTGGATGAACAAACAAATATAACCTCCATGGAAAACAGTTTACTGCGTGGATGGACGGAATGGAATACCTATAATTCACCTGTAGGTCTGTGTCTGTGTCTGTGCCTTCATATGGCACTAATTGAAAAGCAGAGCCTACGGAGAGGCATAATGGAGCCGAACAGAAGAGGGTTATCCAAGGATGTCTTGAGAGGGGGAGAGCAAAGCATGGAACGTTTTTCTTAAATACAGTGGCCATGCCCTCGACTGATTCCTTTATCTCTTACTGATGGCCAGAAGTGCTCTATGGTCTAGTTTGATTTTGTGATGTTCTTTCACATTTAAAGATAAAAGAAGAGCACCAATCAAAGTGAATTGGTGATTTTCAGGGTCATGGTTGTATTTTGGGGTATCACTTTATTTGGATAGTTCACGTGTTAAACTCATTCCACAGAGGGTCAAGTGTCTGTAGGTTTTTGCTCCTCCCTTGTACTTGATTGATGAATTGAGGTCACTAATTAGTAAAAAAGTACCCTCAACTGGTTGTCTAAGTCTTAATTGAAAGGAAAAAACTATGAAATTACCATGGAATGAGTTTGACACCCCTGGGATAGTTTATCTGTAGATAGTCTACAGCAGGCCTCTCCAACCCTGTTCCTGGAGAGCTACCCTCCTGTAGGTTTTCACTCCAACCCCAGTTGTAACTAACCTGACTCAGCCCATCAACCAGCTAATTATTGGAACCAGGTGTGCTATATTAGGGCTGGAGAGCCAAGCTCTACACACTATCAGTAACATTTCAACCAACCCTGACCCTAGCCTTAACCCTTAGCTTAACCCTAATCCTTATTCTAAACCTAACTATAACAACCGATGGAACAATCAGACGATCTAAATAAAGTGTGACTTATTTTTGATAGTCCTGATGGTAAGTGACTCTATGGTATTATACTAGGTATTCTATTACAAACTGTTCATCATTTCATATAACTCAGATGCTATTTGAGCCCCAGAAGCACACATACAGTGAATTTGGAAAGTATTCAGACCTCTTGACTTTTTCCACATTTTGTTACGTTACAGCCTTATTCTAAAAGTAATGAAATTGTATTTTCCCCTCATCAATCTACAGACAATACCCCATAATGACAAAGCAAAAACAGTTTATTTAAAATAAAAAAAAGCAAATGTACACTAGAAATGTCCTTGTTTTTAAAAGAAAAGCACATTTTCTGTCCATTAAAATAACATCAAATTGATCAGAAATACAGTGTAGTTAATGTTGTAAATGACTATTGTAGCTGGAAATGGCTGATTTGTTATGGAATATCTGCCTAGGTGTACAGAGACCCACTATCAGCAACCATCACTCCTGTGTTCCAATGTCACGTTGTGTTAGCTAATTTAAAAAATATATATATTTCACCTTTATTTAACCAGGTAGGCTAGTTGAGAACAAGTTCTCATTTACAACTGCGACCTGGGCAAGATAAAGCAAAGCAGTGTGACACAGACAACAACAAAGAGTTACACATGGAATAACATGGAATGAACAAGCCAATAACACAATAAACAAGTCAATGACAGTGTATATACAGTGTGTGCAAAAGGCATAAGGAGGTAGGCAATAAAAAGGCCATAGTAGCGAAGAATGACAATTTAGCAGATTAACACTGGAGTGATAAATGACCAGATGATGATGTGCAAGTAGAGATACTGGTGTGCAAAAGAGCAGAAAAGTAAATAAAAACACTATGGGTAGGTAGGTAGATTGGGTGGGCTATTTACAGATGGACTATGTACAGCTGCAGCGATCGATAAGCTGCTCAGATAGCTGATGTTTAAAGTTGGTGAGGGAAATATAAGACTCCAGCTTCAGCGATTTTTGCAATTCGTTCCAGTCACTGGTAGCAGAGAACTGGAAGGAAAGGCGGCCAAATGAGGTGTTTGCTTTGGGGATGATCAGTGAGATATACCTGCTGGAACGCGTGCTACGGGTGGGTGTTGTTATCGTGACCAGTGAACTGAGATAAGGCGGCGCTTTACCTAGCATAGACTTATAGATGACCTGGAGCCAGTGGGTCTGGCGATGAATATGTAGCGAGGGCCAGCCGACTAGAGCATACAGGTCGCAGTGGTGGGTGGTATAAGGTGATTTGGTAACAAAACGGATGGCACTGTGATAGACTGCATCCAGTTTGCTGAGTAGAGTATTGGAAGCTATTTTGTAGATGACATCGCCGAAGTCGGGGATCGGTAGGATAGTTAGTTTTACTAGGGTACGTTTGGAGTCGTGAGTGAAGGAGGCTTTGTTTGCGAAATAGAAAGCCGATTCTAGATTTGATTTTGGATTGGAGATGTTTAATATGAGTCTGGATGGAGAGTTTACAGTCTAGCCAGACACCTAGGTATTTATAGTTGTCCACATATTCTAGGTCAGAACCGTCCAGGGTGGTGATGCTAGTCGGGCTGGCAGTTGCGGGCAGCGAACGGTTGAAAACCATGCATTTCCAATGCATAATCCAAGTTTATCATTTTAAAAGGCTAATTGATCATTTGAAAACCCTTTTGCAATTATGTTAGCACAGCTGAAAACTGTTGTCCTGATTAAAGAAGCAATAAAATTGGCCTTCTTTAGACTAGCTGAGTATCTGGAGCACCAGCATTGTGGGTTCGATAACAGGTTCAAAATGGCCAGAAACAAAGAACTTTCTTCTGAAACTTGTCACTCTATTCTTGTTTTGAGAAATGAAGGCTATTCCATGCGAGAAATTGCCAAGAAATTGAAGATCTCGTACAACGCTGTGTACTACTCCCTTCTCAGAACAGCGCAAACTGGCACTAACCAGAATAGAAAGAGGAGTAGGAGGCCCCGCAGGACAACTGAGCAAGAGGACAAGTACTTTAGAGTGTCTAGTTTGAGAAACAGACGCCTCACAAGTCCTCAATTGGCATCTTCATTAAATAGTACCCGCAAACACCAGTCTCAACGTCAACAGTGAAGAGGCGACTCCGGGATGCTGGCTTTCTAGGCAGAGTTCCTCTGTCCAGTGTCTGTGTTCTTTTGCCCAACTTAATCTTTTATTTTGATTGGCCAGTCTGAGATATGGCTTTTTCTTTGCAACTCAGCCTAGAAGGACAGCATCCCGGAGTCGCCTCTTCACTGTTGACGTTGAGACTGGTGTTTGCGGGTAATATTTTACTTTTATTTTTAAACATAAAAAAATTAAAAATTGGGGGTGGATCAGATTAATATTGCGGAAAGATTGTTGCTTCCATCAATGTAATTGTCTGCATCATTTCCAATCCCCCATATCATTTTTTGGTAAATATATCCATATACATACACGTACATACCCATACATATGCATACATAAACATTCATACATATACACATATCTACATCCATGCATACAGTACATGTACCTATATACATTTTCATACTTTTTTAGAATACATCTTTATTATTCCCAGCAAACCCTACCACCCCTCTAATTGATTAAACTAATAAACAATAACACTTAGGCTTCTACCTTCAGTTTATACATATTATACACATTTTACAGACACAATCTATTTTATAATAGTTATATTTTGTTTGTATTTAGTCCTTCCTCTATTTCTGATGTCCATCCAGTTTGATTTCAATTTGTAACTGTGCTATTTCACAACATTTCTGAGCCTGTATACATTTTACAGACCCGTATGTTTTACATTGGTTATGTTGTTATTAGTCCCACCCTTCAGCTCCATTCAACCACTCCCATCTATCTCTTAACACCATCCATTTTGGATTTCTATTTGTCATATATTTTTCAACTGTGCTGTGGTGCTTCACAAAAGTGCTGAACATTTCTATTCTCATAGCTGATTGATCATAACAGATTGTAAATTAAAGATAAAAATGTTTGCTAAAATAATAATTATATTATTGATTGATTGACTATGGCTTTTCAAATCACCCAGTAATCCTATCTGCAGCTATAGTTCTAGGCAAATGTTGCAATTCTTCAGTCATTCCTGGACCTGTGAACAAAAAACGAGCTACATATTTTGGACAGTACCAAAATAAATGATCTAATGACTCTGCCTCCTCACAGCAGAATCTGCAGAGCTGGGAAGATTGTATCCCCCATATATATAACATTCTATTGGTTGCAAGAATTTTGTATAGAAATGTAAATTGAAAAATTTGAAGTTTTGAATCCGGCGTTGTTTTGCGTGTCAATTCATAAATCATGTGCCATGGAATTGGTACATCGAAAATCTCTTCCCAACTATTTTGCAATTTATATGGCACAGCTGTCCATTTTTTTGGTCCTTAAATGAAATTGGTATATATTTTTATTGATCACACTTTTCTTTAACCATTTATGCTCTTTAATGCAGGGCCGACAGACAAGTTCCTTACTTTTTTCCCCTTCTACTTGCCTCTTCCATTTTTGTGGTAATGCTGCAATTAGTTGGTTGTAATTTTGGGTAGAGCAGACATTTCCATATGTCTGTGTTAGCTGCATGTGTGACATAACTCCACCAGTCCTATTTATGATATAATTCACAAATATTATACCTTTTTTTAAACATTTCATCGAAAAATACGTTTTTTTAAATGAATTAGTATATTTGAGTTTAACCACAATATTTGCTGTATTATTTGTTCAGTCTTTTTAGGTGGATTAAACTGAAATTGCAACCAACCTTCTAAGGCTTGTTTAAAATAGAACGATATTTTGGAGATGATTTCCTTTTCAAACAACCGAAAGTGAGCAGGTGTAATCTGAATAAAGGGAAAAAGGCAATTCTTGAACATGGGGTGAGACATTCCTACTAATTTACTAGAGAACCAGTTTGGATTTAAGTATAACTTTTGTATGACTGATGCCTTTAGTGAGAGGTCTAATGCGTTAATATTTAATCATTTCTGCCCTCCGAATTCATATAAATTTTATATAAATATGAATAGGCCCATTTAATTTTGTCTGGCTTGCATTCCAAATAAATTGAATATTTTTTGTTCATATAATTTAAAAAGCAGGTCACTAGGTGTAGGCAAAACCATAACCAAATAGGTAAACTGTGATATGACTAAAGAGTTAATCAGGGTGATTTTTCCACAAATTGACAGGTATTTTCCTTTCCATGGTAGCAAGATTAAATCTATTTTTGTCCACATCTCCGTCAAACCATTTTATTGGTAAACTACACGGTAATGTAAAATTAGCATTTTTTTGTGATCCAATACGTAATATAGTACATTTATCATAATTTGGTTTTAATCCAGAGAGGTTAGCAAAAGTATCTAGATCCTCTATGAGGTCGTGGAGGGATTCTAATTGTGGTTATAAAAGAAAACATGAATCATCAGCGTACAATGACACCTTCGTTTTTAAGCCACGGATTTCTAATCCCTTAATATTATTGTTGGATCTAATTTTAACAGCTAACATTTCGATGGCAATAATAAATAGATATGCCGATTCCTCCTGACAGAGCTGGTGTAACTGAGTCAGGTTTGTAGGCCTCCTTGCTCGCACACGATTTTCAGTTCTGCCCACAAATATTCTATAGGATTGAGGTCAGGGCTTTGTGATGGCCACTCAAATACCTTGACTTTGTTGTCCTTAAGCCATTTTGCCACAACTTTGGAAGTATGCTTGGGGTCATTGTCCATTTGGAAGACCCATTTGCAACCAAGCTTTACCTTCCTGACTGATGTCTTGAGATGTTGCTTCAATATATCCACATAATTTTCCTCCCTCATGATGACATCTATTTTGTGAAGTATACCAGTCCCTCCTGCAGCAAAGCACCCTCACAACATGATGCTGCCACCCCCGTGCTTCACGGTTGGGATAGTGTTCTTCGGCTTGCAAGCATCCCCCTTTTTCCTCCAAACATAACAATGGTCATTATGGCCAAACAGTTCTATTTTTGTTTCATCAGACCAGAGGACATTACTCCAAAAAGTATGATCTTTGTCCCCATGTGCAGTTGCAAACCGTAGTCTGGCTTTTTTATGGCGGTTTTGGAGAAGTGGCTTCTTCCTTGCTGAGCGGCTTTTCAGGCTATGTCAATATAGGACTCGTTTTACTGTGGATATAGATACTTTTGTACCTGTTTCCTCCAGCATCTTCACAAGGTCCTTTGCTGTTGTTCTGGGATTGATTTGCACTTTTCGCACAAAAGTACGTTCATCTCTAGGAGACAGAATGCGTCTCCTTCCTGAGCGGTATGACGGCTGCGTGGTCCCATGGTGTTTATACTTGCATACTATTGTTTGTACAGATGAACGTGGTACCTTCAGATGTTTGGAAATTACTCCCTCGCAACAGTTGTGGGATACACACATACACCCACACACTCATACACACTCATACACACTCAACCCCTTACCCCCACACACAGGATGTCTACACTGTATTTCTGATCAATTTGATGTTATTTTAATGGACAAAAAAATTGCTTTTCTTTTAAAAACAAGGACATTTCTAAGTGACCCCAAACTTTTGAACGGTGGTGTGTATATACTGTATATTTAAAAAATAAAAAAATATCACATTTACATAAGTATTCAGACCCTTTACTCAGTACTTTGTTGAAGCACCTTTGGCAGCGATTACAGTCTCGAGTCTTCTTGGGTATGACGCTAAAAGCTTGGCCCACCTGTATTTTGGGAGTTTCTCCCATTCTTCTCTGCAGATCCTGTCAAGCTCTGTCAGGTTGTATGGGGAGCTTCACTGCACAGCTATTTTCAGGTCTCTCCAGAGATGTTCCGTCTTTCCAGAGATGTTCGATCAGGTTCAAGTCTGGGCTCTGGCTGGGCCACTCAAGGACATTCAGAGACTTGTCTCGAAGTCACTCCTGCGTTGTCTTGGCTGTGTGCTTAGGGTCATTGTCCTGTTGGAAGTTGAACCTTCACCCCAGTCTGAGGTCCTGAGCGCTCTGGAGCAGGTTTTCATCAAGGATTTCTCTGTACTTTGCTCCGTTCATCTGTCCCTCGATCCTGACTAGTCTCCCAGTCCCTGCCACTGAAAAACATCCACCACAGCATGATGCTGCCACCACCATGCTTCACCATAGGGAGGGTGACAAGTTTCCTCCAGACGTGATGCTTGGTATTCAGGCCAAAGAGTTCAATCTTGGTGTCATCAGACCATAGAATCTTGTTTCTCATAATCTGAGAGTCCTTTAGGTGCCTTTTGGCAAACTCCAAGCAGGCTGTCATGTGCCTTTTATTGAAGAGTGGCTTCCGTCTGGCCCCTCTACCATAAAGGCCTGATTGGTGGAGTGCTCTGCTAAGGCAAGTAAAATGGTCAGAGTGAGCTGTTCTCTCATTTATGTCTGGAAGTAGCTAGCAAGCTAGCTAACTTTAGCCAGTAAGCTTGGGTGCTTGACTGGCGTTGTCAGGTCAGAACGCTCGGATCAACCGTACTCCTCGACCAGAGCATCCATTGTGCTCTCTAAACGCTCCGAGAGCGAAACGCTCTGAATTTACGAACGGACAATCTGACAACGCTCTGAATTTATGAACGCCCAGAGTGCACTGACCGCTCTCTGGCACTCCAGAGTGAATTTACGAACGCACCACAACGGCCTTCACCCCCGATTGCTCAGTTTGGCCGGACGGACAGTTCTTGGAAGAGTCTTGGTGGTTCCCTACTTTGTCAATTGAAGAGTAATGGAGGCCACTGTGTTGTTGGGGACCTTCAATGCTGCAGAAATTGTTTGGTAACCTTCCCTAGATCTGTGCATCGACACAATCCTGACATGGAGCTCTACGGACAGTTCCTTCGACCCCATGGCTTGGTTTTTGCTCTGACATGCACGGTCAACTGTGGGATCTTATATAGACAGGTGTGTGCCTTTCCAAATCATGTCCAATCATTTGAATGTACCACAGGTGGACTCCAATCAAGTTATGGAAGCATCTCAAGGATGATCCATGGAAACAGGATGCACCTGAGCTAAATTTCGAGTCTCATAGCAAAGGGTCTGGATACTTAAGTAAATAAGCTATTTCAGGTTTTATTTGTAATACATTTGCTAAAATAAAAAAAAACATGTTTTTAGCTTTGTCATTATGGGTTATTGTTTGTAGATTGATGAGGGAAATAAATAGTTGAATCAATTTTAGAATAAGGCTGTAACGTAACAAGGGGTCTGAATAGTTTCCGAATGCACTGTACATCCCATACATTCCTAAAGACATCTCTGCTATACAACCGTCTCAGAACCAGCCTGCTGGGCCCATTAAAGATAACATTTTCCAACAGTACAGACAAACTGACTGCAACACAAAAGGCTAATGATTTGCAAGTAAAAGCTGCCAATGGAAGCCTATTGAACTGCACTTTTCACTGCACATGTCAGCTGTATAATGAAGTTCCCCAACCTAAGCTCATAATAGAAATGTTCAATTATGACTGTGAACACCCTGATTCAACCATCACCATCTCTACAGGAACTTCTGCCTGGCATGGTGGGATGGAGATTGGCCTCAGACAGAGAGATATACTGCTGAAACCACTACTACATTACTCCCTCAGCTCAATTTCACATTCCCTGGTTAAAGATACTGTTGACACCTTTCTGTAGATATGCCCAGATGTGGCCAGCATACTTTTACCTATAGAGAGAGAGAAAACATTTATTTGTCATATTTTAAATTCATTTCTCTGGAGTGTGATGTGATGTGGCATTTCGGATGACTGACAATGTGCACTGGAGGTTGAAGTTGAGTGGGGGAGTTTAAAGATATTGCAGCAAGAAAATATTCTGAGGGGCGTGAAAATGAAATCCCGCACACCGATTTGCATAAGAGGAGCAGACAAAAATCCACATGCATCCACATGCACGAATGCACATGCGAAACTATTATTTTAAGCAAACTGAAAATATCAGAGCAACCTAACATGTTTGTTTCTACATTGGAAAATTGTTGAGTGCCTCTATGTAATAATTTGGAGTATCATCACATTACATGAACTAAAACATCTACATCAAATTACCTAAATATATACCCAGTAATCCATGATACAGAAATGACCAAATATTCTCCAGTCCAGACGGGCATGGGTAAATAAAGTGCTTTGTGGAATAGCACAGAACAGAAGCCCGCGTGGCAGGAAATGGGCTCTGGCAAGGTGACTGAAGGCTGCTCTCTGATGAGTAATAAGCTCTGGTTTGGTGATTTACCAGACTGAAGAGAGATGATTGACTCTGGGACTGACGATACTGTGCTTGACTAACCATTACTGATTAGCTGAATGCGAGTGTTTCTCTGCTGCTGAAAATACATTAGCTAAACCCACTGAGCCCCACCTCTTGGCATGGGCAGCCAAGCCAGAACTGATGGTTTTGACTGTCACAGTGCTGATAGGCTGGACACCTCAGCTTTATTGCAATCCAACATAGTAAAAGACTGGATGCCCTAGTTTCACCAGACAGTGTAGTTGGTGCTGGGGAACTTGGCTGATACAGTAGGTATTTTCATGAGATTATGAATCATTCTTTCAGCGTGTGTTCTCTTGGCCTAATGAGGGGGTAAATTCATCATCATTCCCATCAGTCCTTGCTCAGCGCCCGCCAGACACATCTATTTCTCCCATCCATTCATTATGTACCCTAGTTTCTGCCAGCTCCTCCCCAGCTTACACTCCCAGCTGATCACTATCAGGAAACAAATTAGAGAGGAAATAAAGTGAAGCAGATCATCAAAGGTCTGTGTGTAATGTCTACTTTCTTCTGGCGAGCGAAAGCTCTTTAAAACAAATCAATTTAAATCCAATCTGGGATCGTTTACCTGGGAGGCAAGACAAGAATAACTTTAATTTCTGTGTTAAGGTGTTTGGATTCGAAACTGGCACACTCCAATCAAATGAAAGGGAAATAACTAAATCCCATTACATTACATTTCTAACTGCCTGTTTCAGACATTGGAATTACTTCAGAGGGACTTGTGAATGGCGGCATTGGATAACGACCTACACTGGAGCAAAGGCCAGCTCAATGTTCAGACTTCTAGAAGTGGTGTTAGGGTTTGACCTGTTAGGTTGTTATTAGTTCTTACTCTGTCACATGCTCCCATTAAGCTCCCATGATGCTCCCTGTCCAGCATCCCACCCTGAGCTTCTGTGCTCCAGACTGGACCTGAAGGTTCTCCGTGCTCTGTGAGGCCTAACAGAGCCACCTCTACCCAGCCTGAGGGAGGGAGTTAGGGGGAATATTAGCCAGTAGGGGTCCATGGAGGGATTCCCTTACTCAACCTTCAGATAACAGCCTCATGGACTAATTATGTTCTGTTGTAGATCAGTAGCCAGTCACGTGTCTCTGATGCTCTTTGTGGACCTCAGCTCTCCAGACGGCCCTGACTCATAATTGTGTCAGAGGAAGGATACAAAGCAGATGGAAATCTCAAGTGGGGGAAAATGGACCACTGAACATTGATATACAGCACAAGCACTTATTAAGATGTCCTTATAGGGACTTTTTTAACAAGAAAAGTTATCAGGTGCATTTTTACGAAACCAATAACTAGCCTGCTAATATTGATACGCTCGCTAAGTCTAGGGGTTCTAGGCCTAGTTGACTGGTCTGAAACCTGATTTAAGGTGTGTATCTATGTGAGAAATCAGGGGATGAGGACCGTGTTGTATGTACATGTGCCCAGGAGGCAGGAACCTTACATTAGGTCCAGGGCCAGTTCAGTCATGAGTTGACTCCTCCTGGGTCGGCTAGCCAAAGCAGATTATTGTTTGTTCAAAATGATGACCGAAATACATACACAAAAATAAACTAAAAATTACATTTCCAAAGCTAAGGATTCAACCCACATGGCCCACATGGCCCACATGGCCACTAGTCTAGAACACCCAACCCTAGGAAACAGTGACTAGGGTCTGGTTTCAATGACTCATTGACTCTTTTAGCAACTTCGATAAGGGGAAATAAAACATTTCCGGGTGGGTCCTCTTCAGACAGACAACTCTCCCAACAAATCATGAGGCAGAGATGCCAGAACGTTGTGATTCGAAAAGTTTTCAGACAAAACCTTTGCAACGGTTTTAGTGAAGGTAGTTCATGCAAACTTGCAAAATGCACTCATTAAAAATAACTTGTGATCTCCATCCTGCGAGCTATTATTTTGTATTTTATTCAAGCTGATAAGGTGGTGATGTAGTTCCTCTAAATCAGATAAGATCAAGCTTTATTTCTAAAGCACATTTCAGACATGGAATGCAATGTGCTTTACAGGAAAAAACAAGTAAACAATTAAAACAAAAGCAGAAATATTTAATACACAACAAACATAAGATAAAAAAACTAAAGAATGAAACAAACTGAACAACTAAAAAGTACCCCAAGGGAAAGCAAAGCTAAAAATGAGTTTTAAGATCTCTTTAAAATATGTCCACAGTTTCAGCCCGTCTCAAGTTCTTCGACATGCTATTCCAGAGGCTGGGAGTATAATAACTAAAGGCTGGCTCTCCATGCCTCTTGGTCCTCGGCTTTGGGATAGTTAAAATGCCAGTGCCAGAGGACCTGAGGGATCTACTGGGTACATAACATAAAAGCATGTCTAACATGTATTGGGGTGCACAATCATGGATGGGTTTAAAAACCAATATAAGAATTTTAAAATGTATTCTATAACCTACAGGTAGCCAGTGCAGAGACCTTAAAACCGGTGTAATGAGTGCTCTCCGTCTGGTCTTGGTCAGTACCCGTGCTGCAGCATTCTGCATGTTTTGCAGTTGACCAATGGCTTTCTTGGGTAGACTACACAGGAGAGCATTACAGTAGTCAAGCCTGCTTGCAATAAAATCATGGATGAGTCTGTATCAGCCACACCTTGGCAAGTTCCTCAGGTAGTAAAAAGCTATTTTGGTAATGTGTGATTAAAAATGTAGTTCAGAATCTAAAATAACACCTAGGTTTTTTTGCCTGATATTTTATATTTATTGCCTGTGAATTAAAATGTGCAGCTAGATTCTTTGTCCGGGCTTTGGCTCCGACAATAAGTACCTCGGTCATGTCTTTATATAGCTGGAGGAAGTTGTGAGCCATTCAAGTATTTAAATCACTAATACAGTCTAATAATTTATCCATGGGGCGAAAATCCTCTGGTGACACAGAAATGTAAAGTTGTGTATTGTCCGTAGCAGTAAAAATCATAACATCGTAACATACATAAACTGAACAGTACCGGACCCAAAAACTAAACTTGTGGAACGCCATATGTGATATGTATTTTCCCTGAGTTATGTTCACCAAGGGTGACAAACTCTCAACCGGTTAAATACAGTTGAAGTCAGAAGTTTACATACACCTTAGCCAAATACATTTAAACGTTTTCACAATTCCTGACATTTAATCCTAGTAAGAATTAGGATCCGTTTGGATCACCACTTTATTTTAAGAATGTGAAATGTCAGAATAATAGTAGAGACAATGATTTATTTCAGCTTTTATTTCAGTGGGTCAGCAGTTTACATACACTAAATTAATATTTGGTAGCGTTGCCTTTAAATTGTTTAACTTGGGTAAAACGTTTCGGGTAGCCTTCCTATAAGCTTCCCACAATAAGTTGGGTGAATTTTGGCCCATTCCTCCTGACAGAGCTGGTGTAACTGAGTCAGGTTTGTAGGCCTCCTTGCTCGCACACACTTTTTCAGTTCTGCCCACAAATTTTCTATAGGATTGAGGTCAGGGCTTTGTGATGGCCACTCAAATACCTTGACTCTGTTGTCCTTAAGCCATTTTGCCACAACTTTGGAAGTATACTTGGGGTCATTGTCCATTTGGAAGACACATTTGCAACCAAGCTTTAACTTCCTGACTGATGTCTTGAGATGTTGCTTCAATATATCCAAATAATTTTCCTCCCTCATGATGCCATCTATTTTGTGAAGTGCACCAGTCCCTCCTGCAGCAAAGCACCCTCACAACATGATGCTGCCACCCCCGTGCTTCACGGTTGGGATAGTGTTCTTCGGCTTGCAAGCATCCCCCTTTTCTCTCACAACATAACGATGGTCATTATGGCCAAAAAGTTATATTTTTGTTTCATCAGACCAGAGGACATATCTCCAAAAAGTATGATCTTTGTTCCCATGTGAAGTTGCAACCCATAGTCTGGCTTTTTTATGGCGGTTTTAGGGTTAGATACTTTTGTACCTGTTTCCTCCAGCATCTTCACAAGGTCCTTTGCTGTTGTTCTGGGATTGATTTGCACTTTTTGCATCAAAATGCGTTCATCTCTAGGAGACAGAACGCATCTCCTTCCTGAGCGGTATGACGGCTGCGTGATCCCATGGTGTTTATACTTGTATAATATTGTTTGTACAGATGAATGTGGTACCTTCAGGCAGTTAGATGAACCAGACTTGTGGAGGTCTACAATTTTTTTCTGAGGTCTTGGCTGATTTCTTTTGATTTTCCCATGATGCCAAGCAAAGAGGCACTGAGTTTGAAGGTAGGCCTTAAAATACATCCACAGGTACACCTCCAATTGACTCAAATTATGTAAATTAGCCTATAGGAAGCTTCTAAAGCCATGACATCATTTTCTGGAATTTTCCAAGCTGTTTAAAGGCACAGTCAACTTAGTGTATGTAAAATTCTGACCCAATGGAATTGTGATACAGTGAATTATAAGTGAAATAATCTGTCTGTAAACAATTGTTGGAAAAATTACTTGTGTCATGCACAAAGTAGATGTCCTAACCGACTTTCCAAAACTATATTTTGTTAACAAGAAATTTGTGGAGTGGTTGAAAAACGAGTTTTAATGACTCCAACCTAAGTGTATGTAAACTTCCAACTTCAACTGTAGGTCCTAAATGTAGAACTGGACTGGAGAGGCCAACCCACCTCTCCAGTCTGTTTAGATGGACATCATGGTCAACAGTGTCGAATGCAGCACTTTAATCTAAGAGTACAAGGACAGAGAGCTGTTTGGCATCTGTGTTGGCTCAAAGATCATTTAACACTTTAACTAAGGTTGTTTCTGTGCTGTGGTGGGCCCGAAAACCATATTTTGAATTTTAAAATACAGTTAGCACTTAAAAAATAAGTTTGAACACCAATTTCTCCAGAATTTTGCTTTAGAATGGAGATTGGCTGAAAATTACTAAAACCTGAAGAATCTAGATTAGTTTTCTTCAAAAGGGATTTCACCATAGCAGTTTTTAGTGCTGCGCCACTCCGGAGGCCTGGGGTCAGCTTTTGAAGACCACATGGCCACCAAGAAAATAACCTGCAGCCGTCCAGCTCTGCAAGCTTGCACACTAACCATCACTTGACGCCTCCACCTGTGGGCTTAATAAAGCTTGGCATAGCACCTGCCCCTGACTCGGTTAGTGCTGCCACCTGGGGATAGAGTGTGGAAGTGTATCCTGGTAGTGTGGTGCCTAACTATGTGCAAACACTAAACTACCCCCCATATCATAACACACGTTCAGTAAATATTGGGTTGCTGTCGTAATATTACAGTTGTTATAACATTCAGTAATTAAACAATTTGAGGGTTCCCCTGTTAAGGACAGCATACTGTATTTGACTGTCACATTCTTGTTCATTTGAATAATCATAGTCATTCCATCGCTTCACACTGACTGTGAAAGTATCATGCAGTATGTATTTTAGTAAATGATGTATCAGTGCTTTTTTATTTTAATCTGATATTCTCTTTGGCTGCGACAGTTGTTATGTACATTTTCATCTGGCCGGTGAAAATGGAAATGAAAATAAACTAGAAGAGGAGATGAAAGAGAGCTGTCAAGGCACTGACAAATATATGACTAGAGACAGGCACTCACCTTTCGCTTACTTCCAGAGCTAAAATGCCCACTACATGTGGACATGTAGTGGTAACCCATCACACATCGTTGAGGCCATCAGTGTTTAGGACCTATGATTACATGCATCTAAACCTAAGCTGACGAGGTGGAGCAGGAAATGTAGCTCCTCTCTCAGAGCCACAGGAGTTTGTGGATATGTGTTTCTCACCCATTACTAACACTTGGGGAAATGTGTCAGTCCTTATGGGAGTGTGATGAGACACAGATGATCCATTATATTGACCAGATACTCTAGTGGCACTAACAATGAAAATACATGTCTTAAAAAATGGAGGGGGCAAGATCAGTTGTCACCATTCTAGCCAATGAGAGGGCAGATATGCGTGTGAACAATAGCCACAACGGTTTCCACTAGTTACCACAACCACAAAGTCAAAATTGGCAAGATCATGAAAAACAAACAATTGCTTTTTTGTCTTAAATTAAGGTTAGGGTTAGGCATAATGTTAGAAGTGTGGTTAGGGTTAGGTCTAAAAATATTTTAATTCGAGAAATTGTAGAAATAGGCAGGGTTTATGACTTTGTGGTAACTAGTGATGACCAGGCACAATGCTGATATAGTGTTTTTTCTCAAAGTTGCCAGGATGTCACGTGTCCTACTTATATCAGTACACTTGTAAAAACCTAATGATTATGAAACTTATATTCGATAAAATAAGCCACAAGTAGCAAATAACCAAATTGGACACTCTCATTGACCTCCATACAAAAACTCCTCGCTTGATGGGAAGAAAAATTTGAAAACAGATTTTGGGCCCAGTTATGACTCTCACTTCACCTCTTCCTCTCTGGATGAGAGCAGGCTTGGCAGGGTGAGAGGAACAGCAGGAGAGGGGGGTGGGGTCAGAGACAGGCCAGGAAGGCGAGGGGATGGGGTGGTGGTGGAGGTCTTTGGTCCTCTGTGGGCCCGTCCATCCATCACATCCATCACCTCATGGAGCAACAGCTTGGATTTCACACCTCACGGTCACTGGAGGGTCTCCTCACTGAGGGGAGAGGAGAGAAGAGGAGGCCTGACTTTATCTAGATAGTGTACCATTTAGACTGCTGAACAGGACAGAGCATTGACAAGGGTAGACAATCTATTTCCACTTGACTGGGTACAGTAATTTTTTTTTCTCTCTCTCTCTCTCTCCTTATATATGCTTCAGAGTGAGGGTCATGTTTTATCTGCTGTGATTGGAACTTAATTATTGTGTCATTGCATGTGCTGGCTCATTAGTGATTACTGGGATTACTTTTACTGTGCTTCCTTAGTACTCCTGACATTGCTCTTAGCAAAGGAGGTAATGACGATGACTTACAGTACCTTCTGTTCAAGGACAGCTGAAGACCTTACTGTACTTGCAGGGTTAACTCACCAATGGTGTGTATGCACCTTGAGGTAGCTAGTGGGGTGGAGAGGAATCATCCCCACATGTCTCATGCTGACCACCATAATTTATGTTCCCAAGAATTCTAAGGCTACCTGCCACAATGACAACTGCCCTGTAACACTCACATCTGTCATCATGAAGTGCTTTGAAAGGCTGGTTGGATAGGCTGCAAGGATAGGCAACAACACCTCCGCCATGGCACACATCAACTCCATCATTCCAGACACCCTAGACCCACTCCAATTTGCATACCGCCCCAACAGATCTACAGACGATGCAAACTCAATTGTACTCCACACTGCCCTCTCCCACCTGGACAAGAGGAATGCCTATGAGAGAATGCTTTTCAGTTCAGAGTTCAACACCATAGTGGCCTCCAAGCTTGTCACCAAGCTCAGGACACTGGGACTGAACACCTCCCTCTGCAACTGGATCCTGGACTTCCTGACAGGCCGAACCCAGGTGGTAAGGATAGGCAACAACACCTCCGTCACGCTGACCCTCAACACGGGGGCCTTCCATGCATGACTCCAACTCCATTATCAAGTTTATGATGACGCTGAGACCTATGACGCTGAGACAGCCTACAAGAAGTAGGTCAGAGACCTAGCAGTGTGGTGCCAGGACAAAAACTTCTCCCTTAACGTCAGCAAGACCAAGGAGCTGATCGTGGACTATAGGAAACAGGGGGCCGCAGCGGAGACGGTCAAGAGCTTCAAGTTCCTCGGTGTCAACATCACTGAGGTCTTAACATGGTCCTCTCATACCAGCACAGTCGTTAAGAAGGCACGGCAGCGCCTCTTCTCCTCAGGAGGCTGAAACAGTATATGGCATGGCCCCTTAGATCCTCAGGAACTTTTACAGCTGCACTATCAAGAGCACCCTGACCGGTTGTATCATTGTCTGGTATGGCAACTGTAGCGACCTCGACAGGAGGGCCCTACAGAGAGTGGTGCGGACAGACTAGCACATCACTGGGGGTGAGCTCCCAGCCGTCAAGGACGTACATGCCAGGCGGTGTCTGAGAAAGGCCCCATAAATTGTACTGTACTGTTCTCTATGCTCCCGTTCGGCAGGCGGTACCGGTGGATCAAGGCTCAGACCAAAATACTTCTAAACAGCTTCTATCCACTGGCCAAAAGACTGTTAAATGGCTAACAACTACTGCTTTCCCTCTCCCACAGACTATCAACACTGACTCTATGCCCATCCACATGTCACTCGGACACACCTTCACTGTCACTCTTACTCACACACACGTACACACTCACAACTGACGCCACACACTCACACGCACACACACTTTCACACCTACGCTGCTGCTAAAATGAATGATACTATGCTACCTGCTGCTAAAATTATAACTGATTTGATGTGTTACTACCATTACACTGTTTACATGTATATTTTACTATTAGTATATTACCATAAGTATTTATACATTCCTGCTACCAGTCACTTTTCAGCCCTGTTTATATGTATATCAACCTGTTACGCCTACACTGACAGTCTTGCACCCACACACATAAACTCACATACACACTCACCACAACGCACCACTTATGCCGCTGCCAAACTATTTACTATTATTATTATTATTAATCCTGCTATAAGTCACTTTCTCCTAATCCCTGCCTTTATGTACATATAAACCTCAACTACTCCAGTATCCCTGCATTGTACATATGGTACTGGCACTCGCCCTGTATATAGCTTACATTCTCCTTACATTAGTTTTCCTCCCTTAAACAACACCTTTCACTGCACCTATCTGGTGTATGTGACAATAATAATAATAATAATAATCAACCACTCCACAAATTTCTTGTTAACAAACTATAGTTTTGGCAAGTCGGGTAGGACATCTACTTTGTGCATGACACAAGTAATTTTTCCAACAATTGTTTACAGATAGATTATTTCACTTATAACTCACTGTATCACAATTCCAGTGGGTCAGAAGTTTACATACAGTAAGTTGACTGTGCCTTAAACAGCTTGGAAAATTCCAGAAAATTATGTCATGGCTTCTGATAGGCTAATTGACATCATTTGAGTCAATTAGAGGTGTACCTGTGGATGTATTTCAAGGCCTACCTTCAAACTCAGTGCCTCTTTGCTTGACATCATGGGAAAATCAAAAGAAATCAGCCAAGACCTCAGAAATAAATTGTGGACCTCCACAAGTCTGGTTCATCGTTGGGAGCAATTTCCAAATGCCAGAAGATACCACATTCATCTGTACAAACAATATTACGCAAGTATAAACACCATGGGATCACGCAGCGGTCATACCGCTCAGGAAGGAGACGCCTTCTGTCTCCTAGAGATGAAAGTATTTTGATGCAAAAAGTGCAAATCAATCCCAGAACAACAGCAAAGGACCTTGTGAAGGCCATCAAGGCCATCAGACTGTTAAACAGCCACCACTAACATTTAGCGGCCGCTGCCAACATACTGACTCAACTCCAGCCACTTTAATAATGGGAATTGATGGAAATTATGTAAAAATGTACCACTAGCCACTTTAAACAATGCCACTTAATATAATGTTTACATACCCTACATTACTCATCTCATATGTATATGTATATACTGTACTCTATGTCATCTACTGCATCTTGCCATCTTTATGTAATACATGTATCACTAGCCACTTTAAACTATGCCACTTTATGTTTACATACCCTACAGTACTCATCTCATATGTATATACTGTACTCTATACCATCTACTGCATCTTGCCTATGCCGTTCTGTACCATCACTCATTCATATATCTTTATGTACATATTCTTTATCCCTTTACACTTGTGTGTATAAGGTAGTAGTTGTGGAATTGTTAGGTTAGATTACTTGTTGGTTATTACTGCATTGTCGGAACTAGAAGCACAAGCATTTCGCTACACTCGCATTAACATCTGCTAACCATGTGTATGTGACAAATAAAAATTGATTTGATTTGAAGATGCTGGAGGAAACAGGTACAAAAGTATCTATATCCACAGTAAAACGAGTCCTATATCGACATAACTGAAAGGCTGCTCAGCAAGGAAGAAGCCACTGCATCCAAAACCGCCATAAAAAAGCCAGACTACGGTTTGCAACTAACTGCACATGGGGACAAAGATTGTGTCCTCTGGTCTGATGAAACAAGAATAGAACTGTTTGGCCATAATGACCATCATTATGTTTGGAGGGAAAGCCGAAGACCACCATCCCAACCGTGAAGCACGGGGGTGGCAGCATCATGTTGTGGGGGTGCTTTGCTGCAGGAGGGACTGGTGCACTTCACAAAATAGATGACATCATGAGGGAGGAAAATTATGCGGATATATTGAAGCAACATCTCAAGACATCAGTCAGGAAGTTAAAGCTTGGGTCTTCCAAATGGACAATGACACCAAGCATACTTCCAAAGTTGTGGCAAAATGGCTTAAGGACACAAAGTCAAGGTATTGGAATGGCCATCACAAAGCCCTGACCTCAATCCTATAGAAAATTTGTGGGCAGAACTGAAAAAGCGTGTGCGAGCAAGGAGGCCTACAAACCTGACTCAGTTACACCAGCTCTATCAGGAGGAATGGGCCAAAATTCACCCAACTTATTGTGGGAAGCTTGTGGAAGGCTACCCGAAATGTTTTACCCAAGTTACACAATTTAATGGCAATGCTACCAAATACTAATTGAGTGTATGTAAACTTCTGACCGACTGGGAATGTGATGAAAGAAATAAAAGCTGAAAAAAATCATTTGCTCTGCTATTATTCTGACATTTCACATTATTAAAATAAAGTGGTGATCCTAACTGATCTAAGACAGGGAATTTTTACGAGGATTAAATGTCAGGAATTGCGAAAACTGAGTTTAAATGTATTTGGCTAAGGTGTATGTAAACTTCCGACTTCAACTGTATATATATATGTTTTATTCCTCATGTTTTTTAGTTATACTATTTTGGTATTGAATAATAAACTGCTAGGAAGGGCTTGCAAGTTAAGCATTGCACAGTACTTGAGCATGTGAGAAATACAACTTGAAACTTGGAACTCATACAACGCATGGGGGTAATTATCCAGTTTTGGCACAGAGATGTGTGTATTGATTCAAAGAGAAAATACCTCCGTGGAACCTCTGGGACTAGCTAGAAACTATTGAAGTTTTGCTGTTCTTCACTGTACACAGAATAAGAGATTTTTCAAATGTTTTCCTTCATTTAGAACAAACAGACTCGGCTCTCACATGTGCTCTCACCCACCAGCTGATCAGACGTGGATGGAAAGAGTGAGGTAGATTTGCACACAGGTGCTCATGCCTACAGCAGGGGGATATAGGGATGGAGGATAAAAGACACCGATGCTGACAGACAGATGTGTATTAGACACACAGGCAAGACACACTCCAGGCCTCCACACTGAACTCCACTCAGTCTTCTGCTGTGCTAGTCTTGTCAGCTTCATTGTTACCCAGGATCCCCTGAGTGTTGTCAGTCTGAAAGGATAACAACTTGGTCTCTACTCTCTATCACTCTGCTCAGTCTTCTATCACCTCTCCTCCTATCACACTGACAGGCAGGGAGTTCCTCTTCGAATCAAAGAGATCCGCTTTAAAGTTACAACCATTCTGATAGGGTCGCAAGAGAGAGAGGTCAGATGCTAAAGTAAACAAAGAAGCTAACAGCGATTATTCAGCACCACTGATATAGACAATGACGGAATCAGAATGTCAGAGTTTCAGCACCACTGAACATCAGCATCACGGGAAAGAAGACCGCAATCGTATCCGGCGTCTGAAGTTCAGCACTACTGGAGAGTGGACAGCGATTGTATCCGGCGTCCAAAGTTTAGTGTCACAGGAAAGTGGACAGCGATCGCCTCCAGGAAATAAGTGGACCTGGGAAGTAGGCCTAACCAGAAAGAAGCCTAGAAACCTGGGTGGGGAAGGGTAGGGAATAAAATAAACCACTCCATTGTTTCTGCACCATACCATATGACTATTCTTGCACAGATCGACAACTAACAGGTTTCATTAGAAAACCATGAAATCATGAAAAACAATTACAAGGAATTTGCGATTCATTTATATTACTAGATTAAGTTATATTACTACACAGTATCATGTTTCAAGAGATGTTCACAGCTATTCCCACTGTCTTTTAAAAAGATATGAGACAGATTAATTCATGTCAGCCGGCATAAGGAGCTGGTCCACTGGATCCATTTGGACTCTCTGTGTTATCCTTCTCAGTGATTCTACATGCTGCATTATGTCATTTTGGACAATGAGACTCCACCTCTCAGTCAACAGTTCTCTCTCACTGGTGTAAAACTAAATGTGAGTACAGCACTGGAACCGGCAGAGGTGTTACAAGCTCAACAGAAAAAAAAAATCCTGGGGTATTATTCTGCAAGCACTGGCTCCCACTTAGATAAACAGCAGCAAAGCCAGAACAAGCTTCAGGCAAGAACTGGAGGTGAGAGAAAGAGATGGGGGGGTTATGGATGTTTGGATGGCAGCAGATATTTGGAATGCTGAATGGTCTCCAGAATAACAGTGTGCTCTCACTCAGTCATTAAAGAAGCAGTGCTATTGTCTCACAAGGACAAAACAAAAGATGACATGATTATCATGCTTTGATTATGTCCTGATTGGCTGCACTTTGTGCTACTGCTACATGTAATGATTAACAAGAGCCTCTTGGTTGATGGCTGTTGGCTCGTGAATCAAATTCTAACCACACAGACAATTCCTTACAGCATGTTCAACATTTCTGCAATCTGTTATAAAAGTGACATTGTAGGGTTGATTCCAATTAAGACACCATTTCTAATTTCCACTAAATTATATTTTGTCATATATCACAGTAAAGAGCATGGTTAGGTAGGTTACTAGGGTTGAGCAGGTCTTTGGGCGGCAGGTAGCCTAGCCTAGCGGTTAGAGTGTTGGGCCTGTAACCGAAAGATTGCTGGTTTGAATACCCGAGCCGACAAAGTGAAAGATCTGTCGATGTGCCCTTGAGCAAGGTACTTAACCCTAATTTGCTCCTGGGGCACTGTACTACTATGGGTGACCCTGTAAAACAACACATTTCACTGCACCTATCCTGACAATACAACATCTTTTTTTTTTTTTACTTTATAAATGTAATCTGTTACAGTTACTAGTTACCTATCCAAAATTGTGATCAGTGCCCCTCAAGGTAACTTTTGGATTACCTAAACTCAGTAATGTAATTGGATTACTTTCCGTTACTTTTGGATTACTTTCCATTTAAAAGGCATTAGAAGAAGAAAAAAGGACAACCCTATTACACACACACACACACGCACACACAAACACTCACACACGTAGGCACACACACACGCATTAACACAACTTCTGTCTGTCAGCTCCATCCAAAAATGGACCAGTGAGTTCATTACTAAGAGCAGCCTGCCATTACCCAAAAACCTGCCTGCTGATGGAAAAAAAAACAGGCACTGCCTGGCTACTGAAAAACACCATGATGAACAGTAATGGCCATGTATTACAGTGGTCATATAAACATAGCCCATCTGTTTGATGGCATGAATAACATGTGGAGCAGGACAAGGTGACAGATGAAGGTCAAATATGAGTACATAACAGCTCTGTTTCTCTGACCTCCAACATCATATTCTCAGAATGGAACTCTGGAGACGGGTGACACTGATCTCCTCTCCTAGCAACCGAGCCACAGTTAAAACCTTGGTGAGCCCGATGATATCCGTCATACATCACTCTACTGATGTCTCCTTTTGTCTGACTGTCTATGCCGTATCTGGACTAGAGGTCGACCGATTATTATTTTTCAACGCCGATACCGATACCGATTTTTGGAGTACCAAAAAAGCCGATTTTTTTTATTTATTTGTAATAATGACAATTACAACAATACTGAATTAACACTTATTTTAACTTAATATAATACATCAATGAAATATATTTAGCCTCAAATAAATAATGAAACATGTTCAATTTGGTTTAAATAATGCAAAAACAAAGTGTTGGAGAAGAAAGTAAAAGTGCAATATGTGCCATGTAAGAAAGCTAACGTTTAAGTTCCTTGCTCAGAACATGAGAACATATGAAAGCTGGTGGTTCCTTTTATCATGAGTCTTCAATATTCCCAGGTAAGAAGTTTTAGGTTGTAGTTATTATAGGAATTATAGGACTATTTCTCTCTATACGATTTGTATTTCATATACCTTTGACTATTAGATGTTCTTATAGGCACTTTAGTATTGCCAGTGTAACAGTATAGCTTCCATCCCTCTCCTCACCGCTACCTGTGCTCGAACCAGGAACACCGACAACAGCCACCCTCGAAGCAGCGTTATCCATGCAGAGCAAGGGGAACAACTACTCCAAGTCTCAGAGCGAGTGACGTTTGAAACTCTATTAGCACGCACCCCGCTAACTAGCTAGCCATTTCACATCGGTTACACCAGCCTAATCTCGGAAGTTGATAGGCTTGAATTCATAAACAGCAGAGCTGCTGGCAAAACGCACGAAAGTGCTGTTTAAATGAATGCTTACGAGCCTGCTGGTGCCCACCATCGCTCAGTCAGACTGCTCTATCAAATCATAGACTTAATTATAACATAATAACACACAGAAATACGAGCCTTAGGTCATTAATATGGTCGAATCCGGAAACTATCATCTCGAAAACAAAACATTTATTCTTTCAGTGAAATACGGAACCGTTCAGTATTTTATCTAACGAGTGGCATGCATCAGTCTAAATATTCCTGTTACATTGCACAACCTTCAATGTTACGTCATAATTACGTAAAATTCTGGCAAATTAGTTCGCAATGAGCCAGGCAGCCCAAACTGTTGCATATAACCTGACTCTGCGTGCAATGAACGCAGGAGAAGTGACGCAATTTCACCTGGTTAATATTGCCTGCTAACCTGGATTTCTTTTAGCTAAATATGCAGGTTTAAAAATATATACTTCTGTGTATTGATTTTAAGAAAGGCATTGATGTTTATGGTTAGGTACACGTTGGAGCAACGACAGTCCTTTTTCACGAATGCGCACTGCATTGATTATATGCAACGCAGGACACGCTAGATAAACTTGTAATATCATCAACCATGTGTAGTTATAACTAGTGATTATGATTGATTGATTGATTGTTTTTTATAAGATAAGTTTAATGCTAGCTAGCAACTTACCTTGGCTTCTTACTGCATTCGCGTAACAGGCGGGCTCCTCGTGAGGCAGGTGGTTAGAGCGTTGGACTAGGTAAAAATCTGTCGTTCTGCCCCTGAACAAGGCAGTTAACCCACCGTTCCTAGGCCGTCATTGAAATTAAGAATGTGTTCTTAACTGACTTGCCTAGTTAAATAAAGGTGTAAAAAAAAATATATAATAATAATAATAAATCCGCTAAATCGGATTTCCGATTTCCAAAATGACCGATTTCCGATTGTTATGAAAACTTGAAATCGGCCCTAATTAATCGGCCAATCCGATTAATCGGTCGACCTCTAATCTGGACTTATTGTGCTTTAAATGTGCCCTTCTGAAGATGAACAGATTTGACAATATAGCTGGGTTTATTCAATGAATCGAAGTTATCTGCTGAGAAATCATCACTTGTTAATGGAGGGGTCATATTGACAAGAACTATTGATGGAATCCTTTTCAATGCTATTGAGTTCACACTTTACCATCCAGTGGCCTTTGTGCAGTTCAGTTAGTACTTTGACAACCAGAATGTAATGACTCTGATATACTTTCTAACTGCAGATTTGAAACAGTAAGTGAATTGTAATGATAGTACAGAGGCCAAACTCTGTTTCAAATTAGTTAGTAAATGCAATTTCTTTGTAACATGGTACCAGTACAACTCAATGTAAAGTGGGTCTAGTTATTGGGTAACTTTTTTATGCAGCGTATGGTTTTAACAACGGCAATGGGAGTTATTGTAATTCACCAGCAGTTATTCATAAAATATAGTTAGAAAAGTCTGTAGACTAGACAGTGATGAAAGTTTTACTTTCGTCTTTATCTATTTCAATCACAAAGCAGACAGCTCCTTTTCAACATTCAAAGCATGATGATATCCAACCATTTGGTTTCCTCTATCTCTTCCTGAAATCCCTTCTGTTTGCAGCAGAGACCTTCATTATTTTTCAATAAGTTTTGCTCTCCACAGACAAATTGGTGAGGGAGGCTGTTTCAACATTTCCCAATAAAATTACATTAATGAGGTGCAAATGAGCTCTGTCATTATCCCTTCACTGAAAATATAATAACTTCCATAAAGGGACTATATATACTGGAATAAATATTCAAGAGGCTGCTTTATATGCATTTTAAATGGCCTGACACTGCCGCAGTTAGTTCTGACAACCACAGGGGATGACATCAGGTAAATAAAATATCAGATGCTCAAGTTGTTTACTACTCTTTTGGTTCTGTGAGTTCAGTTGGGAGATGAATCGTTTTGAGTTTGTTTGGTTGCATTTTAACCTGTTGATTTGCAAAGAGATTTCATCAGTGGTTGTTGAAATCTAACTTCCTGTAAGCAGTGAGGACACAGTAATTCTCTGCAGGTAGAGGCGCTTAATAGTACCTCATTATCGCCCTTGGCAGCATTCCCGAGCCCGGAGATTAAAAGTTGTGGCGTTGCGCATTATAGTGATTCTGTTTTTGATCTTTCCTAAGAACATGGGATAAACCACACTGTAACTGTGCCTCACTTTCAACTCTAAGCCCAGAGCTGACAGGGGACTGTAATGTTCAATCAGCCATCAACGGACACGTGTGTGTGTGTGTGTGTATTCAAAATGGGAATACATTCATTTAAGAATCCATCATAAAAATAACATTTCAAAGTCTCAAACATTTGCCTCAACAAATGTCAGATACAATATTGTCATGACGTTGCCCTCTTTGGGTACAGCGAGCACCATCCCCCTCTCTCTGTCTCCTACAACCAGGCTGCTGTGGTCTGAGAGGTCGTAAATTCCTGGAGGAGATTATCTCCTCATGGCCACAGTATAGAGAGAGAGTGAGTTTTCATAGAGAGAACAAAGGAATTTATTCCACCTCACAGAACTTGAGGTCCGAACAACATTTATGTTCTGGAGAATCTAATTGTTGTATAAGATGAATGAGTGAGGATGATACTGTTTGTGAAATTGTGTAATGTGATTTTGGACTGTTTAATGAAGGAAACTCCAATTCCCTTTGGAGTTTAACTAAATCAGAGGACCGCCATTGAGCACAGTTATGGTCTGGCGTCCTGGGACAGGCCCTTTTCTGCTCTTCCGAATAAAACTCCCACCCGGGTTTTCTATCGCCAGACCAGCTTACCTCGATAACGAGAGGGCCAAGGTTTGAGAGAAGACCGAGCTTACCTCAATTACGAGATGGCTAAAGGTTGCAGACCAGCTTACCACGAGTGGGCCAAGGTTTGAGTAGAGACCATAAACCTGAGTATAAGCTAAGGTTTGAGTAGATGGCTGAATCTTTTAACCATACCACGTGGTTAAACTCTTAGACTATCGATACCGACAGAATAAGAACAAGTCTTTGATATTAATTACTAGTCTGCAGCTAGGAATTCAGTATCAGTGAACGCGAAGACCGACAACCGCCGAAACATCTATCCTATAACGACATGAATGAATGTCACTCTGAACTATCCATTCTAACCACAACAGAGAGAGAGAGCGGACAAACTCTCCAACAGAAACAAACTTTTCAACAGAGATCCCGACGACACACTGAGCGTAAATATATATATTGATTGCAATTGTTCCCGAATGAGTAAGCGTTAATGTGCAAAGAATTAGCATTTCAATTGTTATAATTATCAACTCTGTAGTGACTTCTCAGCTGACCCCCACTCCCCTTTTGTCTAACAAGCCGCCATGCCGGTTTAGCCCACTAGGGCA